>NC_047626.1:10168110-10468110 GCF_004354385.1 Drosophila innubila | reverse complement strand
CTGCATTTAAACTTTGTTCATTTAGAAATTTTTATTATTTTCGACCAAGATTCGATTTCGATGCTAAGGGTCCCCCCTTTGAAATTTTGAAAATTCAAATTTTTAAATCTCAAGTTTTCACTTTTAACCAACTCCTTATATCGTAATTAGTATAAAACAACACTTTAAACTTGATTCTGAGACCTTTCATTTTTCTGTAAAAAATTATGTAAAATTAAACAAAAATTTGGACATGTAAAGTGGCTAAATCCGCAGTCTGGCCAACTTCAAACTGTCATAACTTGATCAAAACTGAATAGATTTTCAAACGGAAAGTCATTTTGATCATGATTTGGCCTCTAAATTCATTCTGCATTTAAATTTTGTTCATTAAGAAAATTTTATTATTTTCGACCAAGATTCGATTTCGATGCTAAGGGTCCCCCCTTTGAAATTTTGAAAATTCAAATTTTTAAATCTCAAGTTTTCACTTTTAACCAACTCCTTATATCGTAATTAGTATAAAACAACACTTTAAACTTGATTCTGAGACCTTTCATTTTTCTGTAAAAAATCATGTAAAATTTAACAAAAATTTGGACATGTAAAGTGGCTAAATCCGCAGTCTGACCAACTTCAAACTGTCATAACTTGATCAAAACTGAATAGATTTTCAAACGGAATGTCATTTTGATCATGATTTGGCCTCTAAATTCATTCTGCATTTAAATTTTGTTCACTTAGAAAATTTTATTATTTTCGACCAAGATTCGATTTCGATGCTAAGGGTCCCCCCTTTGAAATTTTGAAAATTCAAATTTTTAAATCTCAAGTTTTCACTTTTAACCAACTCCTTATATCGTAATTAGTATAAAACAACACTTTAAACTTAATTCTGAGACCTTTCATTTTTTTGTAAAAAATCATGTAAGACTGAACAAAAATTTGTACTTGTAAAGTGGCTAAGTTCGCAGTCTGACCAACTTCAAACTGTCATAACTTGATCAAAACTTAACCGATTTTTAAGCGGAATGTCATTTTGATCATGATTTGGCCTCTTAATACATTCTGCATTCAAATATTCTTAAATTCGTAGAGTTTCCCTAGGTCTGTTTATCTGTTTCGATGTCATATTTACTATAAAGCGACATATTAAAATTTTAAAATGTTTCAAAATTGATTTGCTTTACCGTAACGTACCGGTACAGGTACCGTAACCAAAAGAAAAAAACTGAAAAAGAAGCTTTTACTGAAATAGTCATTTCGGGACGTACCGGAACCGAATCCGTAGCCTATATTTGTTTCGGTTCGATTCACTGCTTAAAACTAAACAATGTGCCGGGAACCTGGGACCATCTTTAGGGCACCCTCGACTCTTGAGTCTCTTTGAGTTTTGTAATGGATATTTTCCATTTTATGATCAGCACCCACTAAAAATGAGAACTAAATAAAAAGAAAAACCGCACACGCAGATTTTATGGTTGACGGACGCTTTGATTCGCTCCGATCCAAACCGATCCGGTCGAGATGTCAAATGGTTGCGTCAGTTGTTGTTGCGATCAAGAAGAAATATGATTTGTTAAATAGGATATTATAATTTAACGACATGCTTGCTGGGTATTCCCCAGAGAGGCGTCTTCGATATGGGCACTACAAATTTTGGCCACACACCAAATACCTCGTAAATTAAATGAACTTTTTCTATTTTGTTTTCTTCAATATATTTTTTTTTCTTGGCGCCGCTGTCCCCGCCTTGTCCCCGCCCACAAGTTGGGCACAGGCTGCTTTAATAAATTAATACAAATATCAGACAGATCATGCATCAAATTGATAATAGACGCTCAGATTAACGCAGCCCCAAGGAAGCGCAATCCAAGCAATTAACTAAGCCTCCCTAGCGGACCCTCCCCCTCCCCCACCTGCTCCTCTACTCCATCCCCTTCTTTCTTTAAATTGTGTGCTGTGTGCCCCATCGGTAAAGTTTAAACGGGGTCAAGCGGTTGCATTCCCCGTTTTGTTTTTTACCCAAAATAGCACAGACATACAAATATAATAATATGGATGGAGATGGAGATGTAGGTTGGGACAAGGGGTAGGGGGTAAGGCGGTGGGATGCGCTGCCTGCAGTTAGAGCAACAGAATTGATAAGTTTTGTGGCGGGTGCTCCAAAAATAGTTGCGCACTCATCGCCTCGCTTTTCCGGCTGCTGAGGAATAGCTACAAAGAGTTTCTAGACTGGGCAACGGGAAGTGAGGTTTGAGGAGTGAGGACTGGACTAGGTTTGGGAACACATCATGCTGGGAGTAATGGATTTTTCTGCGTCTACATCTACTTATGTCTATGCCGCATTAATCCATAATCATCATTGTTATCAACAAAGATACTCGTATTGGGAAGAGCTTTTGGCGCCGCTCAATAACAAAAGGCAACACCAGGAAAGTGAGCGCGACAGCAAGAGACTCCCAAGCGATTTGATATGCCTGGCTAGACGTGCCCCCTTCCACCTTGCCACACACACACACACACACACACCTGCCACAGACAGGCTGCATGCATTGCAGACGACCAGCTGGCCAAAGATTGGAAAGTGGCAGCTTTCTGTCTATGCCGAACAGTTTTTGGTTGGGCTAGGTCAAGGGAATCCTTCATTCAGCTCGAGAAGAAAATAACTCTGATTTAGACATATAAATAACATCTCCTTATAACAGGCATTCAGCATATATTTGAATTCCCTCAAAAGTTTTGAAAAACTAAAACAATTTTAGTTGAACTTATTTTTGAACAAAAGTATTAATACAAAATTGCTTAGATATTTCTCATAAAATTTCAAAAAGCACAGAAAACTTTTAATACAACTTGAAAGCAATTGAAAGCTTTTTATTAAGGACACCAATTCAGCCAAAAGCTAACAAGCTGTCAAAAGCTGCAAGACTGTCGACTCGGTAAAAAGTTTTAGTGTAGTTGTTATACACGATGATTCGCTTTTCATAAAAGCTTTTTAGCTTTTGAAGCTTCTAAGTTTTCGAAGCTTTAAAACTTTCAAAGCTTTTTCGGATACAACACCACACATGATGATAGGACAGCTTTTGAAAGCTCAGCATCATACGTTATTATTTAAAGCGAATATGCTTTAAAAAGATATTGAAAACTTACCTGAAAAAATAGTGTAAACGCTACCCATTGATAATATTTTGTGTGCTTTATTGTTAGAGGGCCACGCCCCTGTGAATTGTGAATTCCAGGAAAAGGCACCTCGGAACCTTGTTTTTTCATGAACGCATCCACAACTGTATACGTTGAGTGTATCCAACAATATGTGTTGAGAACATCTTCGGGAATGTCTCTGTGGAAAATAAGTTAGATATATTTTATAAAAATAAGTAAATATCAGATATATTTCGAATTTTATTTCAAAATCAATGGCACAGTAGATTTGATATGAGTTTGAATTTAAATTTAAATACGGAATATTTGATATATCTAAAGAGTTCTTTGATATACGATTACTCCTATAAGGTTATTATAACTCACCTTGTGTGTACACAGTCTATGGGATTTCCTACGTACTGCCGCGTTGTCACAGCAATCGAGAATGTGATCAGTAAAATAACCGTTGCGTTTGTGTGCAGGCGAAAAACAGGTGAATCGATTTTGACATGAGACACCTGTATCGCCAATTAACAGTTATCGGTTATCGAGTTATCGAGAGTGGCGTTTATCGCGTGATCGCGACACAAGTGTGTGTGGAAGAGAATGTTGTCGTTGGTATTGTTGGTTGTTGGGGCGTATGCGAAGAGAGAAAACATTATTATTAAGCGTATTAGCAGTGGGGGATCAGAACAGAATAGGGGGCGAGGGGTATAAATCGAAAAGAGTTTCAAATGCAAAACTGTAATACAAATTTGCTAAGTATGTCTGTCTTTCATAATTAATTAATTATTGTTCATGTGCTTTATTTAAGTATTATAAGTATGTACATTTACTTATATGGCAGGGTTACTTTCTTTTGCCTTTTCCTTGCATTCGTTTTTTAATGTTAATCAACAATTGGATTTCTTTCACGATTTGCCTTACAATTAGTTAACTGACTTACATATTAACAAATAGAACAAAAACTTTCGCTATACATACAGTTTTCATATATGTACTTGTAAAAGGTATTTTATCTTGCTGATCTGAGCTGGGACCCAATGGACCCAATCGGGCCACATGAACCGCGCCCACTTTGAACCAGCCCTGGCCAAATGCGATAATTATCGCTGATCGCTGATTGTTATCGAATAAATTTTTAAAAAGTAAAGTGAATGATTTTTAAGACTGTTCAAGTTGGGACCGTTCCTGTGCCCCAAAAATTTTAATTAATTTATACGAAATAAATACAATTGGCAATTCAGAGTTTTCAAATTGATTTCGGATTTGAAATGATCCTTTAAGTATAGTAAGGTGTCACAGCAATTAAATTGAATTAGGCCTGTCAAATTCTTTTTTTTTTTGCCATTGAAGAAATTAAAAGTTAATATGAACAAAAAAAAAAATTAAACGACACGGAAACGATAACATAATTTTGGTGTGGAGTGTGAAACGAATTACGAGTATGTTGACTAGCAATTAATTAAAACTGCTGGGAATGCAAATTTAAGTATTGACGAGAATGATCGGCGGCCACTGAAGTGAGTGAGGTGAGTTCTTGATGACAGTGAGGATTGAGTTGAGAATGAATTGGTTGGCGAGTTATCGATATCGACTGCCAATATTGCTACACTTCAGATAGGCCGCCTACTTAATGGGCTGAAAACCAATTGGAGCTGTCACAATTCATACAAGTATTTGAACTGAAATGTTTTGAGTTTTGAGTTTCGAGTTTCGAGTTTGAATTAGAATTTGTTCGTAACGATGACCACTTAATCGATATTTTATAAAATGGAATCATTTTCTTTTTTTTTTTTGTATACTTTCGGCTGACTATGAAAAGGGTTAAAAAAGATCAACGAATAACAACGAATAAACGAAATGAATAAATCGTCTCGTGAAACGGTCTGATCGATCACACCCATGAAATTTCGATAATGGCTTATCAATTTTCTTCAAATTGAATGCACAGATTTGGTTGGTGGTTGGTGGTTTACTTTGGTATGGTTTGGTTTTGTTTTGAGGTAAGTTTTAGTATTAAATTGTTGCATGTTGCATGTTGCATGTTGCTTGTTGGTGAATAAGTGAAATGTGGTCGTCAGAGTGTTACAAAACAAATTTTGGGCTTTGCTATTTTGTAGCTGAGGTGAATTGTGAGCTGAGCGGTGGTGAATTTTGTATTCAAGTTGCTTCAAAGTGATCAAAGTCTAACCGAGTGAAAAGTGAACGGTGGTCAGTGATCAGTGAACGGCGATCGTGATTGTGATCGTGATTGTGATCATTATCGTGGTGAGTTGGCTTGTGAGCGTGGTGAGTTGTGGGTGGATGTGGTGGTTGTGTTAGTGGTGGTTGTGGTACAGTGAGCAATAAAAATGTGTGCGACAGCTGAAAGCTGTGCATGTAATTGTGAAAAAATTGTGAGAGAGATTAGAGATTAGAGATTAGAGAGAGAGAGAGAGAGAGTGAGTGAGTGAGCGTGAAAGTGTTGTAAACGGAAATAAACATTTTGAAAAGAAAAACATGTACATTGTACATACTATACTTAGTAGTAGATAATAAATGGTGTGAACAACTAGATGAATTTGAATTGAATGAAGAAAAATGTACGAACAGATTTGAAGTAAAGTGTAAATTTGGTAAGTTAATTCTAAAAAAAATTGAACACAATACAAGTTAGAGTGAGACATATAGATAGACATATACATATTAATACAAATTTTTTGAGATAGAGAGATAAAGAGATATACGGTTATAAGAGTTGGCAGCTGCTCGGTTTGAAATCGACTGCAAAGTCTCTTCCTTGGCTGAGGGCTTAGCTTAAGTTTTCTTTTTTTTTTTTATCGATTACTACAAATTATTTACTTAGATTGCATGCAGGTCGATGCGTTAAAAACATATCCCAGCTATCGAATGTAGATAATATCGAAAACTATTTTTTATCGAGTCTGCTCCACGCATTGACCTGCATAGCCCGCACTATGTAGTATATATGATACTAGCTCACGTTTGGGAGCATTTAAATAATCTTAGTAAATATATAAAACAATTCAATACTGTTCAAATTCTTGTGTTTCATTATCTGCTGCAAGTTATGGTTATTGATAGGTATTTTTGTATTTGTCCCCCTTTTATTTAATAAATTTCAAAGGAGTTTTGCATAGATTCGGAACGTTTACTGAAAGCCAGATTAAATATTTACAATTCTCATATGGTCAATAATGCTGGAACATCATGTAAATATTAGGGAATTGTTTTTTTTTTTTTTTTTTTTTTTTTCTTGTTGTAGAAGTATATCGTTATTGGTATCGGTTCGGATCGGTATTTGTGTGTGCTGCTGGCGACCTTGCTTGGAGTTTGGTTGGTTTGCTTGACTTTAGTGTTGATATAGTTGGTTGGTGTTTAGCATTTGATATGGGGAATACTTTTTATATGTTTTTGGTACACTTTCGGTAGTATATTTAAGGTAATAAATGGGCGATAGATACATATACATAAGTATAATAATACATAGAAAGGCATAAAATTATCATTTATAAGTATAATTGCTTTATTTAGCTTGGTCAGTTAACGGTTTGGTATTTTGATAGTTTCGGTATTTGGTATTTGGTATTCGAGTATTTTTTTGTTTTTGGTATCTTGGATTAGTTTTATTTTTGGCCTTGTTATCGGCATTGGCTTTGGCTTTGGCTTTGGTTTTGGCTTAGCTTGGGTGAGAGTCAGTGATTGCGTGATTAAGTGACTGCGTGATAGATAGATAAAGTTACTGTGACAGTTGGTGATTGAGTGATTGAGTGAGTGATTGAGAGAGTAAGTTTATATCAAATTTGCCGTTTAGTTATTCAATTTGTTTATCAAAATATTGTATATTGTATATATATTTAAATGTGATTTGGTTTAATTTGTTTTTACCTTGTTTGTTTATTACTGTTTTTGTTCTTTCTTTCTTACTTTTTGTTGTTTCTTTACATTTTGTTTGATAGGTAAAAAGTGTTCGAGTGACGTGACACAAATATACGAGTACAAAAGAGAACTAGTTGTTGTTGTTGTTGTGATCTAAACGAGTACGTTGTGAGCGTCGCATCCGCTGTGTTTATTTATTGTTTTTTTTTTTTGTATTTGTTTTTGATTTTACTGAACGTTGAGAGCGTGTGTTACTTGGCCATTCCACAGTGTGTGTGTGTGAAAGAGAGTAACGAGTGACGTGTGACGAGTAACGAGTAACGAGTGGCGATTGGCGAGTGAGTGGTGAGTGAGTGAGAGAGTAAGTAAGTGACCATGATCAGCTAACGAGTGAGCGCACTTAGCGAGTGTCTTGTAAGTGAGAGTGTGTGAGAGACAGTTAAAGATAGAGAGAGAGAGAGAGAGAGAGAGAGAGAGAGAGAGGATCCTGGACAGTGAAATAACAAAATAATAAGCATTGTAACTATGGCCAAAAACTGGGAAAGGGAGAGAAAAGGAAGGCATTGTGAGTGTGATTGGTTGCAAGTGAACTTAGTTAAGCTGTGTGCGGTATATTTTTAGTATTTGTTTTTGAGTGGTATGCTAGTATTTAATATTATCATTTTCTAGCTATTGTATTGCATGTTAAATATTTTGCTCTTGATGTTTTCTTTTGTTTTTAACGTGTTAACCTCTGTAGCTTTTTTATCATTTTTTTTTTTAATTAGGTGATTTAATTTTGATTGTTTTGTTGTGTGTGTTTGGTGATAGCCAGTTAACATCTTTGACACAATTTTTATTAAACTTTTTTTTTTTTTGGAGAATTGGTTTACTTTGGTTTTTCTTTTTGAAAGGTGAGGAATAGGTTCAGATTTGCATTTATAGTTTGATGAATTTCAATTTTTATAGATAATAAATTATGTAAAGCGTTTTAATTGTTTTTGGTTTGGGTTTCGGTTTTTGTATGTCATTGTAAGCACATTCGAGGGCGCACTGTATGAGAACGTGAGCGAGATGATCTCTGAAAGCGTCTTCCAGCAATCAAAAACATAACAGAAAAACAAAACTGAAACTAAGAAAATCAAATGCGAAAATTGGCTACAATACAAAACCAAATTAAGCGGGCAAAGCAATACAAAGTCAACCCAACTGAAGTGAATTGAAGTCCCCAGGTTCAAATTCCCATACTGAGAGCTACACCCACTTTCGTTAGATATGAGCCTGAGCTGACTCGACTGACTCGACTGACTGACTTACTGGTTGATTAACAAAATGGCTTTTTCCCCGACTGACTGCAATGACTGAGAGACTGACTTATGCCCAGTAGCCATAACAATGAATTTTATGCCCGCCACATCCAGCGAAACTAGGAAACAGACCTACTGATTCTACATACATACATAGTACTTACTGCTTACTGCAGTATGGGCAATAACTGGCTGGCTGAGAGACTGGGAGCTCGTTTCTGCTATTAGAACAACATTGGCAATATATTTGGACAATAAAAATAAGCTTTCTTACAATACGGCTCGCTGGCTAAGCCGAATGTCCTGTGAGTGCCTTAAGCGTCATACACGTAACATATACGGGGTTGTTGTTGCCACTGCCACTGCCACAGTTGTTAGGAGTATTATTATTATGGGTGCTGGTGCTGGCACAGTGCTTGCCACTTACGCCTCATTAGGATGCGTCTAAGAACTCTTGCAGCAATTCAATAATAAATTGTAGCAGCAAGCGCCAAGTGGCAAGTGGCAAGTGGCAAGCAGTGATTGCTTGTGGCAATAAACAAGCAGCAACCACACACTGAAATGCCACAGGTTATTTTATTTAAATGTGAAACCTTCGAAACTTTAATGAAAATTGTAACTTGATAGGGAATCGCTAAACAAAAAACTTAAATAATAACAACAAGTATTCAAACTTTTCTTTGTGTGAGTGTGTGTGAGTGTGTGTCTGTGGTTGTGTGTGTGTGTGTGTTATAAATATAAATAGAGACAGAGATAATCGAGCAACAAACTTGGATGAGCATTAGTAGGGCGCAAGCACTTGCTTTTTTCTTACGAGTATTTATGCAAACCATTTACAATTATTTATATATGTATTCATACATTTATATACATACATATATATTGCATATATATGAGTGTCTCTAGTTGAACTTTTAACTAGTGTGGGTGGCATTAATACTTAGTTAGCTGAGACTATTTACACATGAGGCGATCGCGATCAGTCCTGGGAAGAGGAATACGAGTGTTGGGAGCATTCGAGTATCCGGTACCAGTTTGTGAGGATATCAGCTAGTTAAAGTGTCAGCTGTGGCCAACAGCTTAATCGATTGTTTATAAAATACATTTTCATTGACATTCCCCGAAAGTATGCAACGTTCCCTGATTTTCGGGAGATTGCGTTTTACGAAACTCATGCGACAGTTAAATATAAGTCTTACAAGTGCGAAAAATATAAAAAAAAATTAAGAAAATTTCATGTGCTGCTAGAAAATAAAATGATAAAAAGTGACGCCAATGAAAAAAATCAAAGTCTATTTGTTATGTAATATAGGAAACTAAATTTATGGAGATGAGGTTCGACAAGAATTACGTGATTTACATATGCAAAATTAATCGTGCAGAGTGTGATTGTGTTTGTGAGTATCTGTGTGTGCTTACATTTTACAAGTACGAATAGGAGTATACTATTTATAAGTATTTTTATATATATTGTGCTATAATTGTGTAGTCTGAGACAATTTGCTTAGTTACTAGGAATACGAAGATTACGAATACGTATACGAATATGAATACGAATACGGGTATGAGTAGAAATACAGAAATACAATGAATAGAAGTACGAGTACAAGCGGCACACAAACACAAAAGCATTGCATGCTCCTTTCTGCTGGCAGAGGCATACAACAAAAAGCAAGGACAATGCCATTTCGGAGCGGATTATGCAAATTCACCAGCTGAAGATATTTTAAATCGAAAATCGAAAAAGATAAACGAAGAAAAAAACAAAAAAAGAAAACGCGCAGTTGAAATATAATTGCACGATTAGATTTCATCAATATAAGTATTTATTACGAGTATTGTATGCGATTAGCTCTAGATACATACACATATGTACAGTACAATACATAGTTACTAAAATACAATTATGCTCGTGTGTGTGTGTGTGTGTGTGTGTGTAGTCAAAGTTAAAGGGTTGCCCAGTGTTAGGTGTTTTTGTTATTGTGATTAGCATTTAGTTAGTTAGGTAGTATAAAGACAGGATAGTTGGATAGTTACAGTTTAAGTATTATATGCTGTATAAGATATTGGTATAAGTATTGGTATTGGTATTGTTATTGGTATTAGTATAAGTATAGGTGTGTTAGTAAATTGTTTGATTTGCATTTCATTTTTGTTTTTTTTTTTTTGGCATACAGTAAAAATTTCGTTCAACACTTTGTTGATTTCTCTTTTCTCCTTCATCTTTTTGACTTATCGAAATTTCAAAATAAAAATAAAAAGAACATTTTGAAATAGATCAACTCAAATCTCTGGTATTTGAGTGAAGCGTCACACTTTCTTGGCTGATTATATATTATACAGATTTTCTCATACTTTTTGTTTTTTTTTTTTTGTCAGCTGCTGATTCTACGATACTATATGAGGATTTTTTGGGGGTATAAATTGCTCGATTGCCAACATATATGCTGCCTGTCCGTTTGCTTTGGTAATTGAGTTAATAAATATATATATATTTATATTTAAATATATATATTGATGATTCTTATGTTTTTCTTTTGTTTAGTTAACCAAATTTAATACAATGAATTTACACTCAGCCACACACACACGCACACGCACACAGACACACAGAAAAACATTGAAATTAGCAAGAGAGAGAGAGAGAGAGAGAGAAAAAGAGAGTGGGAGAGAGATAGAAAGAGATACAGAGGGAAACAGAGTTTTCATTTGGTGGGGTGTCTAAGGATCTTTAAGGTGTTAATTAATTGATTAATTGTGATGGTGTTTGGTTCTGTTTATGGTTTTGGGTTGGAATTTTTGGTTCATTTTTTTTTTTTTGGTTCTGGTTCTGGTTTGGTTGGTTTTCAAAAACAAAGCGTTTTCATTGCAAAAATATCAGCCACATTTGGGCGGTGATAGCATACAAAAAGAATACAGATTGAACTGTTCATATTGGTTTATGCTTTCGATATAACTTAATTATGTTTATATTTATTTTCTTTTTGTTTCAGCTTCAGTTTGGCATTTCTTTTGATTAAAAATTCTTCACATATTTTTTTTTTTTAAATTGCTTTCGATCAATTAAAAATTGCACATTTTCAACAACATCAACAACGACAACTACTTTTTGGTATTATGAGTAATAATTATTGTTATTGTTATTTTGTTCATTTAGATAAATATATATATACACATACACATACATATATAAATATGCATATAAGAATAGGAAGCATACAACATATATATTGATATGTATATATATATATGTATATTGTATATGTATGGGAATGTATGTATATTGAGTTACGAGTACAAGTACGAGTATATATACGAGTAGGTATTTGTGTAATATATATATACGATTTATATATGATAGTGTGTGTATGCACGCACAGTCATCGATAGCTATCGATAGTTATAATCGCTTGCGTTGCACATAGACCATTAAGATTAAAAAAAAATACAAAATCAAACGAGTACATAAATTCGATAACGAGTATGAATATTGATAATCATTATCAAATTACAACAAATCACAACAAAAATCCAATGGGAACGTAATATAAGAAATTCCTTTAATTAATTATTGCAATGCAAATTACAGTTATAGTTACAGTTACAGTTACAGATTATTTAGATACGAGTATTTAGTTTTCGATAATTGATATTTAATAGTAGATACGAGTTAATGTTAATGTTAGTTTACAACGTTACACATACGCATACACATACAAACACACATTCACATACACATACACATTCACATTGTGACACATACACGCACACACTTATAGATCGTATTTAAGCATTATACATACCACAGTCGGGAAATGTGTGAAGGAGCATGCAAAGCGATGAGAATGCAGCTGGAACCGTTGGATTGACCCTCGCATTCTAGTTGCATCCTGCATGCTCTGATTGATTTAATTGTCGCACCATGCTGCGTATGCGTAATATGGTTCGTATGCGTAATATTGCTTTAATTCGCTTCCGCTTGGTTTTTTTTTTTTTTTTTTTTTTGGTCTTAACATGTATACATGTATGTATGTATGTAAGTATGTACGAGTATGTGCTAGTATGTCAGTATAAATTTTGCTTAATTGCTAGTAAAGAGCTTTTTTGGGCTTGAGTTTGGATAGTTAGTTAAGAGAGAGATACGTACAAGTAGAGATACATATACTGATGCCGTGTGGTTTATTTAATTGACGTTACGGTTACGGTTACTGTTACAGTTAAAGTTACGGATACGGATAGAGATACAAATATGGTTAAGTTTTTGAATCTGCCGTGTATATTAACCGCTACTCAAAGCGTCCACAAATCAACACATAAATCAACAAAAAAATTATATATAATACTTGTATATAGATAAATACAATCGGGTACGATTACGAATACGAATACGAGTACGATTATATTAAATACGCTGATTTGACACGTGCTTTTTGCTTTTTAACTACAAGAGGACAACGGAACCAAGAAATTAAAAGAAAATGGAAAATCAGAAGTTATTATGCAATAGCAAACATATCAAACAGAAAGTGAAATGCTTCTAGCCTGTTGTTATTGGTACTGATAATTATATTTTTAAGATATTGATATTGATAATAATATTGATTTTGATTTTGATAAAAGAGCGCAGCAGTTACTTTAGTTTTATTTTTTTCTTTTAGCTTTTTCTATAGTGATTTGCTTTTCTTTCGTTTCGTTTGGTCGAGAGGTCGAGGCCTCTCAACGAACTGCAAGGCGTGCACTTTTGGAGAGGTTTTTAGGCTGGAGTTTTGGAGGGTGGTTCAGTGTTTAGATCAAAACTGAAACTGAAACTGAAAACAACAAACAACTTCGTCATTGGATCAAATCAAGAGAAATAATTAACATAATTTGAATACAAAATTAAACAGAAGAATTCTTTTTTTATATTTCCTTCGTTTATGAAGAGAGTCAGTTGAACAGATCGACAGAGATAGATAGAGAGAAAAAGAGAGAGAGAGAGGGGGGCATTGTTCCCTGTTGGGTTTGCTGAATTTCAAGTTGCTTTCATGTGTGTTCTCATTGGGTCTGGCTTGGTAATTTGTTTTTATTTTTATTTTTTTTAATCTTTGGCAAATTACGAGTAAGTACACAGAACAACATATACGCGGCAATAGAGCTATTTTAGGGGCTAATGCTGTTTGTGAATTGATGTTGGATTGGATTGATGGATCGGTTAGTGGGCTGATATAAGTAATCAACCTTAAGTTGTATAAAATTAGCAGCAGCTTTTAATTATTTGATCTTTTGTTGTACTTTTCGCTTAATTGTTATGTACGCATAAATAGTCATCGTTATTGATATATGTGGAAAATTATATTTGTATAATTGAAATGAAATGAAAATAAACTTAGCTGATATTTGTTTATTGTTCTTTGTCTATTGTTTTTAATTTGGGCCAGTTCGATTATATTCGATTTATATCATTGACAGCAATGCTTTTCTTTAACTTAATCGTTTATCGGAGGCAATCGTAACACTTTACTATACTTTTACAAAGTGTTTGCCTCCCTTTGAGGCATAATTACATGAGTGTGTGTCAGTGTGCGTGTTAGACATATACATATATTCACAGATATACATATGCATATATTTAAAGAGAGAGACAGAGAGAGAGAGAAATAGAGGCAAAGAGACAGAGAAATATTTGGTGGTGACAGGTTCTTTACTTGGCTGGGTTGCTCTCACAATTATACTTGGTTTTGTATTAAATTTGATTATAGTTTTCATTAATTGAATGATTTGTTGTTTATTAAATGTTATATATTTATTATAATTTTCATTGGATTTTCGTCTTTGTTTTTTTTTATGATTTATTTTATATTGTGAATTTTTATTTCTCGTAGACGACAGCATATTTTTGGTAGCAGGCGAGCAATCTGTTATCGTTGGGTTCTCACGTGTACGTTTGCTTTTGATAAAATATCGATTATCGATTACGCTTCAATTGTAATCAATTTGCATCCCCTGTTTTATGTTTGTTGCGGTTTTCTTTAAGCTTTTCATTCGGGTTGATCGCGCTCATGTTATCCGACTCAAAACGCAAAAACTAAATGAGAGAGAAGCAAGACAAAGCAAATCGAAAGTAAAATGAAAACATAACGATAACGATAACGAAAACGGTTGTAACCGAAATGTTACGTCGCCAGATGGCGCTTGTGCAGCTAATCGGCAGCTAAAAATTAATCAGAATAAAATGATAATTCTTTGAAAGAATTGCAGCTAATAATATCTGAACTACAATATATGCAATATATGTAAGTTATGAAAAGAAACACATTGGTAGAGTGAGATAAACATATCGAAATAGATAGAGAGATAGATACAGATAGACAGAGATAGAGAGAGAGATGAACTTTGGATAGCTGGATAGAGTTTGAGGACTATTTTTTAAATGTTTTTTAAATGTTTTTTTTTTTTTTTTTTTTGTTTTTTGAGGATAGTTAATGACTAAAATTGTTTTGTAATTACCATTTTCTATCACTTTGCGTTTGGGGGGATGGCACCGCGGGCACCAACCAACCCTCTGAGTGCACGCGGTGGTCGGTGGTGGGCGTGGCACGCACACACACGCACGACGCACGCACGCAAAACAGAACAGAACAGTACAGTACAGTAGTTGCCTCAGTGTAAGTTTAATCACGTTTACTTTTACAGATGCTGTTGCTGTTGCAGTTGCAGTTGCAGCTACTGTTATGGTTGATGCTTAATGTTTATGTTTATGTTAATGTTAATGTTAATGCGTATGTTAATATGTTACTGTTAATGTTGCTGCACTGTTTACTGAAGTTGCAGCAGATGTTTGTTTATTTTGATTTGATTTGTATGCTGATTACACGCTGATGATTTTCATTATGTTTGTAACTTATCAGTTTTATTGATTTATATTTTGATTATCGAATAACGGTAATCGGTTATCGGTTATCGGTTATCAGCTATCAGTTATCGTCTATCAATTTGTTTTTTGATTTCGATTTTGATTTCGATTCAGTCGCACATGCTATAAGGCCACTGGTATTTTAGTTGCCCTGTGTTTCGTTTGATATTCTTTGTCGCGTCACGTTTCGCGACTCGCGTCTCACGTCTCGATCAGTTTGCAATTCAAACGAGTATGTTAATAATTGTTATACATAAGTATATGGCCTATATACACATACATATACATACGAGTTGTTATCACATGGTTAGCATTATTTCATATTATTGATATTAATATCTTTGATCATTGTTCATATTTTGCATATCGCATTGTTTGTTTTGCTCTTGGCTCTTGGCTCTTTTCTCTTTTGGCATCATCTGCCCACATTTCGCTGCACTCTCAACTGTCTGCCGTTGTCCTTGTGGCATTATTGGCTGGCTTCATTATCTCATTCAGTTTCTGACGCTTCTCACTTCGCTTCTGACTCTGATTCTGTTTCTGGGCAGAGCTTGGCTTTGACGCCAGGCTGAGCCCTGGACATGAGACAGACTCTTCTCTAGTTTTCTCTACTTGAGCCACTTCAACTAGCTGATTAGTGTGTTGCTCTGTTGTTGTTGTTGTTGTTGTTGTTGCTGTTGCTGTTGCCTCAGCGTCTCTCGTCGTCGTCGTCGTCGTTGAGGCAGCTGTCGTATTCGCATTCGCATTCGTATTCGCATTCGCATCGCTTACCAGGCTGAGGGTCGCTTCGTAACCGCCGCTGCCTTTGCTGTAGTCGACCTTCATGTCGATCATCGATCATCAAACATCGAACATCGATCGATTGGTTGTTGGTGTTGAAATGCAAATTACAAAACATTTTTTTTTTCTTTTAATTGACAACATTTTGTAGTTTGTTTTTTGTCAGATGTTTCAGTTGATTGGAGGGGAAAACGGGGTGCTAGATCATTCTAGACCCCACGGCGTATACTTAATGTGTTCAAAAATCATAATACAGCACGCACATATAAGCACACACACACACATATACACACACACATACACATACAGAAACACAAACACATTGACTAATTTGCAAATCTACAATAATACATAATTTGGCAATTTCACACATAGATTTAACATAAAATAGTTATAGAGCTAAACATATCAATTATACGGCCAATTACAGAGAAATTTCAAGAGGTAACATAAATTAGGAACAACAATCATGATTGACAAATATATATAAACAGAGAGAGAGACGGAAAGAAAGAGAGAGAGAGTAGGACATTTGTATGTGTGTATTTTGTGTATTAACAAAAGAAACAAAACATCCCTCTATAGTCTAGAGTGAGAGAGATAGAGAGAGAAAGAGCCTGAAACAGAATCTGAATGGGATGGCGAATGGACAATGGTTATTAGATGGACTATGGTTATGGACAATGGACAATGGGCAATGGGCAATGGGCAATGGGTAATGGACAATGGGCAAGTGGTCGTTCTATGAAGATGCTTGCCCATTTCAGGCATTACGCTTATGCAATTGTTGTTTGTTTTTTCTTTCTTTCTTTCTATTTTTTGTTATGTTTTGTTGCTGCTCAATGCGATTTTTGTTTTCCTGACGGTCGTTTCTTTCATTCATTCTTTCGTTTCATTTTCGTTTGTTTGTTGTGTCTGTCTTTTGTTGCATTTTGTCGTTTTCACTGTCATTTATTTAAATCCTATTGTTGTGATGAATGCATAGATTTAAGTATATTTGTTGTTGATATTACTGTTAATTTGTTATTGTTATCAGAGCAACGACGATTTATGTGAATACCATGCTTTTGATTGATATTAACGAGTATATTTAAATTAAGTATATTTCTTACTATTTCATATTTATTTAGTATGTTATGTAGATGATTTTTTTTTTTTTTTTTTTTGAAATGCTTAAAGTTGCACGCTCACTCGCTCGCTATTTGTAATCACATATTTGAGAGTTTTGTATGATTTTTTTTTGGGTCTCTATCAAGACGATATATAGTAGTATATGGAGTCATTAATGGAATGGAGAAGACATGCAATTTGTAGCTGAGTTTTCGCTTGAAGTTCCTTCTTGGATAGCCATAATATACAAAATTGCCTAATAATTAAAAAATGCCTTTGTTATGCTTTGTTATAAATCAAAAATAATACGACTGATTATATTAATGTTGTTTTTTTAATGTTTTTCAAATGGATTTTTATGTGATTTGATGTTATTTTTCACCCTATTTTCCACCCGCTGGAGCAGCGCAATTATTATTATTAATTTCTGTATTTTTTTTATTTGCTTTATATCTCTCCTCGTTGTTTTTGTTTGTTTTAATTTATCTCAAAGCAGGTTTGTTTATATGTTTTTTTTTTTTTTTTTTTTATTTTACATGGATAGTAAGAGACATGTTGTCATGTAGTGTAATTTAATAAATACATTGACGTTAACAATACATTTGGTTTTCGGTTTTTTTTTAAGTATTTCGTATTTTTAATTTGTTTTTTTTTTTTTTTTTTGGTTTTTGGTTTGGTTTTGTAGTACGTTTACAAAAAGGTAGTAGTAATAGAAGTAGTAATAAGTAAGATAGTAGCAGATAGTAGTTACATATTGATTTGTTTGGTATATTATTTGTTTTTTTTTTTTTTTGTATTTTTGGAGATTGTTTTCAGTTTTTAATTTATAAATATTTGTTTTCGAATAGAAATCGAATCGAAATGGTATCGAATCAATATATGTACGGTATGTGATAAAACAAGAACCAAAATTTGCCGGAATAAAAATAGAGCAAGTTGATATGGATTAGTACAGTTGTTAAAATGGAAACAGTTGACACTCACCGATGATCTACTCACTTGCATAAACGCATAGACGCCTCGTAAAAACTCCATGTTATTTTGTTGCTCTTGAGAACCCTTTTTGGTTGTTGGTTGCGCCCGACTTATATACTGCTTAACGGTGTCGGCGACCAGATGGGGCTTTAGCTTACGCGATAAAACGCTGAAAAAGCCGACAAGACAAAGACCGAATGAAAAAAAAGAAAGAAAGAAAGAAAGAGAGAAAGAAATGAGTTAGCATGTTAGTAGTTGTGATGTAAAAAGTATAGCGTCGAGTCGAGGCCTCGAGGCCTCTCAAAAATGTAAACCGAATCACGGGCCAACTACTGCGGCCTGGCTAATTGTCACTTGACGTGCTGCCTAAACGGAAACACTTTTGTGTACTTAGTCAAATGCCTTTGTGCTAATTGGCCGCACTCAGCGTCATGCCACACACCAGCCCCCACACCCCAATCCCCTCGCATACCCCTGCACCCTGTACCCCTTTCCATTCTCATACTTGCCTTGAATACACTTCATGGCATTTGTGTGTTGTGTTTGTTCTCGTTCTCAAGTTCATGAAATATGCGCAAAGGCCACACACACACACACGCATAGAGAGCATAGTGAAATATATATGTGTATTATATACATATATGTACATTTATGTTAGTGTAGTGTTGTTGTTAGAATTGAGATTGCCTTCTAATTGAAATGCCACGCTGACGCCTTCACGCACTTGTGACAGCGACAATTGGCAAATTGACGCCGTAGATTACGCTTATCGTTTAATTGCTCTAAGCAACAGGAACCACCACACACGCACACCCAACTCACACTCACACACACACGCACACACATATATAAAGAGAGAAGCGCATAATTTGAGTTTTATACGCTAAGCTTTTAAGCCGTGACTAACAAGCCAAACAGAGAAGCCCTCAGTCAGCACTCAGTCAGTTGCCATTGACATTGAGGCACCGAATTTACACACACACACTCACACACAACCACCTCACCCACCGAACCATCCAGCCATGCAATCACGCAACCACATGCTTACCAAGTTTATGCCAAGAACAATTTGTGATGTAGCATATCATGATTTCCAATTATACACTGAACATCTTCAGCCTAAGCCAACTTAACGCACAAACGAAATAATTTAGTGTTGCCACATTTGCATTTATAACATAAATTCAATGCATCTGGCAGCACCAAAATTGTTATCGGTTAGAATGTGCTTAAATCGAACACTTTATGGCATGAACCCTCACACAACTGGGACTCTGTCAGTCTGTCCGTCTGTCTGTCCGTCTGTCTGTCTGTCTGTCCGTCCGTCTGTCTGTCCGTCTGTCTGTTTGGTTGACTCCCTGTCGGCTTGTCTGTTGGATCCTCGTTCAGTTGCCGTTTCGACTGGCTGAACAGAGTCCCAAATTTTGCAATGAGGTGGATGCCTCTTCGTGAAACGGACTCCACTCTACTATTGACCCAAGCAGAGCGTGAGATTCCCTGTGATTTTGTGTGGATTAGTGGCGCGATTAATTGGACTTCATGTGTGTGTGTGTATCTGTGTGTGTGTGTGTGTGTGTTGTGCAGTTCAGGTTCAATTAGGTTTCCACGCACAAACAAGCTAAACAAACATTTTTTTTTTATATTATATAGATAAACATTTTAAAATTGATTGGAAGAATAAACTTTTGATTCAACTCTTCGTAAATGCGCAAATTCAAATCGTTTTGTGTGCAATAAATAATATTAATACAACAAGCATAAGAGTTTTTATAACTTAAATTGTTAAAGGCTCTGAACAACCTCTGATTTTATTAATACAATAAACGACAAAATTTTAACCAAATTTGGTCACTATTTATATGAAAATACCTGTAAGATTTGACAACAAGTTTTTCTGTCAAATCTCCGCAAACAGATAAAATGCTAATATAAAATTCTCGTATTCAACTGATTTGCTTTTCTCATTGTGACCATCCCTCAACCACAAAGTCAGTTGATTTAGATCTTTAAATAACATTGCATCTTAAATTAAATAAACTGTCCTTTTAACCACCAGGAAACAGAAACAGCGGCAACAACCCGAAAAGCGAATAAACAAGCACGAAACATAGTTGAAAAGAGAGAATCAACACATTTATCTTGATTTTCACGCTGTCAGCAACAACTCAAAAAGGCGACAGTTTGTAAAAAGGTAACCACAACAACAATAACTGAAAACAACACCTGAAAACTCGCGGTGTCCTACCGAAATGAAGTCAATTTCAAGATTTGTTTTATTTCCTTGTTGTTGTTAATGTTATTTTCATTTCTTTTTTTTTGCAGTTAAACATTTTGTTACGCTTGTCGTCCCCAAAATGAAAATCGGAAAAAATACAAAAAGTTCTGAGTGCGGTTTAGAAAAAAAAATAATAAATTAAATGCTCGCAGCAAGTAAAAGGTCAAGTGATTAAAAGAAAACAGCAAGAAGGTTTAGTTCTCTGCGAGAAGTCGAAGACCCAATACTCTATATGATAGCGAAATATATGAATTTCGATAAAGTTTAATATCAACTATTTTAATAAAATTTGAATAATTATATTCATTTCAATGCAATGACAACGAAGGAGGATTTTCGAACATATCTGGAAATAGCTGGGAACTTGCTCTATAAATGCGATACAGATTTATTGATATAATCATGATACCCTTTGCTATAGTATCAGAGAAAGAAGCAATCGCCCCTCCTCAAACAGAAGTAAATTTAAGGAATGCCAAAAACTGTCCATAACGTGTATCGGGTATTTGGATATTTGCATTATTTGGTCTTCCAGTTCAGTCAATTTTTTCATCAGGTTGCCTTTCAAGTTAAATGTATTTTTTCGTTTTGAAAGAAATTCAAGTCAATGGATTTAAGAAATTTCGGAGCGTTGCTTTAAGTACACCGTTTTTAAAGGTCATAAAGGTAATAAAGTTGTGACCATATTTGAAATGGTAAATCTCGAGATTGTCTCTGACAGACACACGTAGATTACAAATGAAAATGCAAAAGGACAAGCCAGCAAATTAGGAATGTCGAGCACTTTGCTAGTCTATAATTTAACCTGTTAAGCATTATAATTGCTACATAAAATACAACCCTATATATACTAAACATGTCTCCTTCTCTCTCTCTGTGAGTGTTCTTGAGTGTGAGGAAAATTAAGTGACAGGCTCATTAGCTTGCTGAACAGGATCTAAGCTGAAATTCCCTTAAGTAAGTAAACGTAATCGATATGCTTTTAAAGTGTAAGTAACTTTAACTTTTTGACTGTTTATTTCGATTCAGACTTTAAATAAATTTCAAAAGCAATGAGATAAAACGTGAAAAAAGCTAAAATTATTACGTTTGGGGAAATTGTAATGTCGCGAAATAAAACAATATATTGTGATTTATGTGTACGTGTTTTATTTCATTCGGGCTATACAATTTATTGGGCTTCTGAGACTAAGCTTGAAATAAATTCTATGACTGCGACAAACATAAACAATAAGACATAGCAGGAATGAGTATCGAATGAGTATAGAACATAGAACAGAGCGCTTTATCTAAAACACGCAATTTTGTGGTAAATTTCATGAATCCGAACTGAAGAAACAGACAGCATGGAGGTGATGTGACCATAGAGGTTGTGCATAATAGCTAAGGAATAAATTGGAATAAATTAAATTGTTAACTTATGTCAGTCGTCATTTTAGAGACATTTTATTTGAAAGCTGACTGAACTGATATATTAATAAACATGCGCTATTAATTAAGTTAAAATTAAAAGTCTAATTGAAATTTTTCTTGATTTTTCAATAATTACCAACTATTAAAATAATCGATTAAAGTTCTTTGGCTGGATTTGTGTGTTTTACTTTCTACCCGAATTTTGTGGAGAGTGAGTAGGCGGTATTATGTAATTACTAATTACCCAAAGCACTTCACACACGCACTGAGACAAAGGCATCCACAAATGGTGTCCACAATCGACGTATACGGTCATAAATCGGATCCACTCAACTCGACCCTGGATAAAGACAGACGCGTTGGCAATGTGCTGCGTTCGCGAGACGGTTGCGACCACTGATAATTGCACTACGGTTGAAGGATGGACGATGTTCGGGATCGAAAAAATAGCTCAGACTCACGGATACACACACACACACGCACACACACTCACAGACACGCAGACGCACGGGCTTAGGCCATGAGAAAGAAAACAAACAAATGACGAACAGCACGAAAGTATGCAATGCCAATTGCCCACACACAAATACACACACACACACACAGATGAAAGCAGCATCCATGCACATTGTAGATTGTACAAGTGTGTGTATTGGACAGTTGCAATTGCATAAACAATGGGCAAGAGATGGGGAAGGGGATGGGGATGTGGATGGGGCAGAAAAGCAACAACAACAACTGAGGAGACGACACGAAATTGCTCTGAAATTACGATTTTATTGTGTATGACATTTGAGATTTACTAGCGCATAATAAGCGCAATTAGAGACAACAACGGGATAGAGAAATTGAGAAAAACTCTTGGAAACGGGTGTGTGTGTGTGTTGGTGAAATGAGCAGTCTCATGACAGCCAGCGAAAGCTAAAATCTAATAAATATAAGATATTATTTTACTTGCTCTTTAAAAGCGCTTTTAATACAGTGATCAAAGCTCGATTTTTTTCGAGTAAATTATTATCCCGCAAAAAAAACCTCTACAAGAGGTAAGGGTCTAGTGACAAAAGCAATTTCTAGCCCCAAAATATCGGATATCCAATTTAGTGACGAACAAAATTTAGTTTATTCTAAAAATTTTAAATGAAAATATAAATTAATAAAAAAAAAGCGAAAATTGGCATTCGGCACTGCGCAAAAAGTAATTTTTATGAACAAAGAAGCTCACCCTTTTTGCTAAGGGCTAGAAATTGCTTTCGTCACTAGACTTTTACCTCGTGTAGAGGTTTTTTTTGCGGGATATATTAAAGTCCTATAAACCCAATTTAGTTTTTAAACGAATAAATATTGATATATTGCAGTCTAATTTACAGTTCTAAATTTATTCCATTCGCAGTTTAATTGTATATATTATGCATATTAGTGCTGCATTGATTTTATTCCAATAAATGCATTTATAAGGATGGCATGATTTTCTGTTTAATATGCAGCATTTTATTGGCCTTGTAAATGTTTTCTTAATTATTAGCGTATTCATCGTAATATTCACAATAATTGCTGAACCAGCAGCTCAACCCATTCGTTGTACTAAATTATTGAGCCACTGAACCACTGAACCACTTAAATGGCATGACTGGCGGTCTGACAAAATGCCAATGCCAAAATAATTGGGTATAAAAGAGGGGAAAAAGCGATTTAGTGAATCGCATTTGAATACAATAATGCGAGTGCATAATGAATAACTGAATACAGTGAATACAGTTGGAATCATGATCGTGATGTCTATTGTCAATGCCATAGCAACGCCACAACAACAACAACAACAACACAAACAACGAGAGGCCATTCATAAGTTGTCAATTCTCGTGTCTCATTTCGCATTTCTCGTTTTGTGTTTTAGTTTATTGGGCCGAGTGGGTCACAATTTATTAAACAACAGCGACTGGATCAACAAAAGGAAACAAGAATGTTGCATTTCCTTTTCGTCCTCATCTACATTTCCACCCTTATTTCAGGTGCGCTGCATTTCTTCAGGTTTTTCGTTGGTTTTTCAGCAATCATTTTGTCATTTTGCCATATTTTTTTTTCTTGTTTTGCCATTTTTATTGTTGCTGATTGTTCAACTCTTGTCTCTTGCCTTTTTGATTTTGGCTTTCGTTTCCCTTTCTATTGCCATTGCTGCTTCTGTTTCTGTGCTGTTTCTATTTTTATGTCTATTTGTCCTTTGCTGGTAATTAGACCAGGCTACCTGTCATTGTATTGCCCTCTGACCCTGCCGCTGACCTCACTGACAATTGCACGCCTCGCCGACGAGTGTTTCAATTGCTTTCTGTTGGGTTTTTCGCAATTGGTTATTTTCTTTCTTTTTTTTTTGGTTACTTGTTAGCTTTCTCTTTTATTTAAATACCCACGAAGCTTTAAGCACACACATACACACACACACACACACACTGCTAACTACACTTCACCTACAACGATTTTTATTGTCTTTCGCTGGATTTGTGCGCCAAGTGCCAAATGAGGACAACGCACTCCTCACTCCTCACTCGCACTCAATTCCCTTTAAGTGCTCACACACACACATACATACATACAAATACAACACACACGCACACACACATGCAGATACACACACAACCAAAACGAGTGAGTAACAGTCTTGCAAATGCGAGGGCTGCTTTGTAATTATGTGCATGTTTAAATTAATTTTAAATTCGTTATAATATTTAAAAATTTTTTAAAAATTAAATTAATTTCTGTTCAAATTTTGTGTCCCCTTTTAGATCTTAGCACGATTCGAAGTTTCGACTTTAAAATTTATAAATTATTCATTTTTTAACATTTAAATTTCTTACTTCAACTTTTAGTTTCTATGCTAAAGTTAGCTACACTTTATTTACATGCGAAAACATGTTTTATTTTTATTTGACACTAGAAAATTAGTTAAGCATTAATTTAAGGAAAATATAATTTTTGTTTAGTATTCATATATTGATACCTAGCTTCTTTATACTATATATAGTTTTTTTTTTACATTTTTCTCAATTTTTACAGATTAATTTCCTTTAGTTAATAATTATTGAGTATTCAAAAAATTGGTATTAAGGTAGAGAAACGTATAAAAGACTTGTTAAAATAGGGTACACAATAATCATTAATACTCTACGTTTGGCTCTCGCTCGTATTTGCAAAAGCTTCGTGCCACATTCCACATGGGGCGACACATGAAAGTTATTACACTTAATATATGAAGAGAATAATTTTATGTGTGTGTGTGTTCGCGCGTGTGTTTTTGTGTGTGTGTGTGTGTGTTTGTGGCTACAACGTGCCGCGTCCTGTCGTTGGCAGCAGGCAAAGCGAAAAAAAATTAAAAGCAAAGACTTCTTCATCTGTACAGCTTGCAGCTTGTTGATAAGAGCTGACAAGCGGAATGGGCGCTGTGGGCGTGCCACGTGTATCTCTAAGCGTGTGTGTGTGTGTGTGTGTGTGTGTGTGCAAGTGTGAATTATATGCGGCACTATATTATATAATAATAATAGCGAGTAATAATGATTAAACACACACGCACATTAATATATATATATACTATACATACATACTATACTAAACATTACTCAGAGTCATTGATTTTCTTTCTTAAATGGAAACAACTCGCAGCTCTTTAACTGTTACTTTCTACTTTCCATTTGGCCAATGCTTTTGCCATTCTCATTTTCATTCTCTCTCATTGTTGTTGTTGTTTTTGCTGTTGTGCCTAGTTGAGAATGCAAAGCGCGCTCCGCAAATAAATAAAATCGCTTCACACAACACACACAATAGCAAAAGGCAGGCAAATATTTTTTAATGTGCACTTTATCATCATCATGTCGGGCTAAGCGGGCAACCCAAAAAAAAAAAAAAAACAAAAAAACATGCCAAATAAAAAAAGAAAACGTATCAAAGAAACCAAACAAAATCCAAAGAAAAAACAAAAAACACAAATGACATTTATATAGACACGCCTCAGCGCCCCCACCCCAAACTTTGTCAGTGCTCAGTTGTGAGTCCTCAGTTCTCAGTTCTCAGTCACATCCTCATGCCTCTCTCTCACTCTCGCCCCTGCCTCTGCTCTCTTCGTTGCGTTGACGGCATTGTGCAAATGCTGCCCCATTTGTCAGCTGGCACAAATTTGCATAAGCGTCGCACAGGCAAGCGGTCGGATGACTTATGGTTGTAGTCCTCCCTGCTCCCTGCTCCCTGCTCCTTACTACCTACTACCTGCTCACCCTGCTCACTTTGCTCTTCACCAACTTGGCCCCCTTGTCATCGCCTAATCTCACGATCCAAAAATTTCTCGTTGAAATTAGCTGTGAAATGCCACTAGCAGCGACAGCGCAGCAGCAGCGCAGCGGCAGCGACGCAAGTCAACGGAAATGACATAGAAATGAAACAGAGTAGAGAAACAATGGGCACTACGAGTAATATGACCATTTGGAATGGCTTGAGCCGCAACACAAAGAAGAGAGAGCAAAGACTGAGCAAAAGGAGGAAAAGGAGGAAAAGGAGGAAAAGGAGGAAAAGGAGCAAAAGGAGGAAAAGGAGCAAAAGGAGGAAAAGGAGGACGAGATCGAGCAGAGGTTGATTGCATGAGCGATTGCGATTGAGATTGAGATGGTCGACGCCTGGACCGAGTTGGGTCGACTCGAGTCGAGTTGAGTCGAGTCGACTCGAGTCGAGTTTGGGGCACAAAGGATCTGCTGACGGCGTTCGCCGCAAAGGTTTCAACCGACTCACAATGGAAACGAAGTCATCTCGGTGCGTCTGGCTCCGCCGACGACAGTGGCACAATTTCTCAGCGAAATGTGACCCATTTACTCGATTATTATCGCAGACAACCTACATGCTATGTCACACTGCACATTGCACACTGCGTCACTAAAGTATGCGAACAGGACGAGGGATTTCTTTGCATTCACATTGTTGTCACATGTTGCAGCTGTTTAATTATTTAATGCATACTTTTTTGAAGTTACGGCTAACAAAAATAATGGCAACGATCTAACAAGCAATCTTAAAGATTCCAATTTAAAATTAGCATGATAAGTCTATAAGGTTATATTAAAATAATATAAAATAAAATAAAATAAAATAAAATAAAGTCAAACAAAACAAAATAAAACAAAATAAAATAAAAGTATAAACAATAAAAACAAATGTTATAATTCGAAAATGTTAGTACAACTTTTATAAATTTGCAACCATTGAACCAAAATGCAAGCAATCTTAAAGATTCCAATTTAAAATTAGCATGATAAGTCTAAAAGGTTATATTAAAATAATATAATATAAAATAAAATAAAATAAAATAACATAAAATAAAATAAAATAAAATAAAATAAAATAAAACAAAACAAAATAAAATAAAAGTATAAACAAAAAAAATCAAATGTTATAATTCGAAAATGTTAGCACAACTTTTATAAATTTGAAACCATTGAACCAAAATGAAGTTATCAACATAAATTTTGTTTTTTATAAACCAAAGCAATTGTCTTTATTGTAAAAAGATACATATGTAGAAATCCTTAAATTGAGATGCAAATCAAGTGATGCAAGCTGATATACTATAAAAACATATTTAATTAAGTTGTGTGCAGACTTTCATCATCAGTGTGGTTGACGCCTGGCAAGTGACGGCTTAGCCGCTGGTGCCGCAACCAAAGGAACCGTTAGCAGCTCTAGCGATGCGTCGCTTTGAGTGGCATAAGAAGAAAGAAAATTGCTACACAAATCACGTCACACTCAAAGTGGGTTGTGTACCAGTCATCTCCCTTTGCTTTCCCTTTGCTTTCCCTTTGCTTTCCCTTTGCTTTCCTTTCCCTTTCACACCCTCGTTCATGAATGACAGCCCGAGAGCGAAAACGACAGCGAAAATGGTGCAGGTCCAAGTCCAGGTTTAGTGTGATGATAAACAAAAGCTAAAACAAACTTTAATGGCTCAAAAGAAGAGCGAAAATATGAAACGAGCGAGCAAAGAGCCATGAAATAAAATAAAATGAAACATGGCATAAAAAATAAAGCTAGAATGAAACAAAAAGAGTGAGAGAGAGAAGAGACACACACACATACATAAACACAATGAAGGAAATTTTCGAAAAATAGCATCATCAACATGATGATGGGATGGAATATGGGTCTGTCCCCCCTCTTTTTGGGTCGTGTTCGAGTATAGAGCGCATTCTGCTGCTTGTCGTCGTTGTCGTCGTCATTATAAGCATAATCTTTAATAAACGAGTGAGCGCCTGGGAGCATTATTCTCCGTTCCCTGAACGTATCTGTCCTGCTGTCCGGCTGTCCTGCTGTCCTGCTGTCCGGCTGTCCGGTCCAGCCACCGCGGGCAACTCTCAAACGGCCGCAAATGGACGTTGAGGAGCTTGGATCGGACTAGACCATAGCATAGAGGATGGAGGATAGCGGATAGCAAAGTAGAGAACATAGCTAGAGTTAAGCGCCACTGACGGCCACACGATTTTTCAAGTGAACGAACTTTTAAATTAATTTAGACATAAGCAGCTCTTTAAAGTTCTCCGGCGCCTTTCCGGCTTCCAAGTTGCTTGCATTCGCTTCTTAAGTTATTCTTAAGGGGTTGTTTCAGCACTGTTTTCCCAGAGAGACCATTTGAAAGCGAGAGAGAGAGAGAGTAGGAGGGAGTGTGGCAAAAAAAAAGTTCGTAATGTGTCTACCCAACTCAGCTGCAAGTCTCTGGGCCGTGTTTGTTGGCCAAAGGAAACGTAATGTACACTAAATGGATATTTAATTACACTTTGTCGGGTCGGCAGTTAGGGAGGCGAGGAGAGCAGAGCTTGAATAAGAGGTAGAAGGAACTACACTTGCACCTGGACACAAGCTCAGGTGAAGACTTCTTTCAACTAAATGGAGTGGGTGGTTCTTTTGCTCGTACTTTAGTGGCACCGACTTAAATACTTATAAACTATGAATGCAAGATTTATTATTTCAAGTCGAGTGGATAAGGGCAGGGGGGGTACTTATGCTAATCGAAGTAACTACTAAATTTATAATATTCTACTCTCTTTATGTGTATGCACTGAGATTAACGCAAACTTTGTTTGAGTCCCTCTCGTCTCTGGGCACACACGACGTATGCGCAATGTTGCTCTTAATTCCATCAAGTGCCAGTCCAATGAGCCAATTATCAAGCTATTTAGATAATCCATTTGCAAATGTCCATTGAGAATTAAAACGTCTGTGGAAATACGCATCGTTTGTTCTCGCTTTGAATACTTTTGGCCAACGTTGCGTATACACAATATGAGAAAATTTGACTCGATTCATTACAATTTAATTGACAGCAGGTGTGTGCATCTGAAACTCTAACTGTATCTGAATACGAGAGTGCTTGTGTGTGTGTGTGTGTGTGAGATGTCTGATTTACCTGCTTCATGATTTATTTCTGAATGTGCACAAAGCACACGCCTTGAGTGATTTTAGTTACTCGACGTATTTCATAGCAAAACTTGCAATTCCTTTAACTCATTGCAGTCACTTTGCTGTTGGTTCCCTAATTAAATCAATTTAATATTACTATTTCCTTAATTATGCAGACAATTATCTTGTAAAATTAATGAACGCAAAATGCTGAGAATGTTGAGGTAGAAAACAGAAATATTATATGAGCGATTGGTCTTAATATGTTTATTAAATTAAATTATTGTGACTAACAGACCAATTGGTAATAAAAGCACAGTAGCTTAAAATGGGTATAATTATTTTCATCGAGAATGAAATGAATACAATACTATTGTGTTTTATTTTTGTAATATTTCTGCTCAAATATATATTTGTTATCAAGAATCTAAGCTCTTATTGAGTGAACAAACTATTGACCAATTTTAGAAAATATATCTCAGTTTTTGCAAGAGTAATCAATAATTTAAATTGCTATTTAATTAAAATATTTAACAAACAACCAAGTGCTACACATGATACATGCTTCCGATAAATTTAATTTCAAATTAAATATTGTAGGAAGAGTAGAAGTATTCTCATATAAAATTCCAAATTAAAACTGTAGCTATAATTGTTATTTTATATTTAAAGCTTGCTTAAATTAAAGCTTTTACTGTTAAGTAACACAAGCTAAAGACTTGAAGTCAAAAATCAGTTTTGAACATAAATTAAATTAAGACAGACTTGCATCAAGGAGAATTAAATGCGATAAACGCATTAGGCATTCAGAAAAATCTCCGTTCAGCAATTGAAATCGATTTGATGCCAATTGAAGTTGCATTGCCTAAATCCAGCTGACAACTGTTCCTCTGCCTGCTCTATGGAAATGAAGTGCAAGGCTTGCAGACTTTGGTTTATGCTAAGGACCTGCCTGTATGTGCATGTGTGTGTGCTGATGTGTGTAGTGTGTTGTGTGTGTATAAAAAGCAGTTGGCAGTTGGCTTGGAACTCGTTGCTGATTGTCATTCCGGGAGTCAGTCAGTAGTGAGTCAGAGCTTACAGCCAGCAGCCACTTTCATGTACAGATAGACAGCAGTATTTATGTATAAATATGTGTGTGTGTGTGTGTGTGTATACACACTGACACAGAAGACAGTCAGAGACATGCAAATTGAGCCTGTGCACGTTGTCTTCATTGAAAGTTTAAATTCTTTTGTTATTAATATTTTAAAAGTTCGCAGCGATCCAGCAAATTGAAGCAGTCTGATGTCTGTTGACTCCAGCGAGGGCAGCTCAACAAATTGTTTTTTCTTTCTTTTGCATTCCTATTTCAATTCAACAATTTTCTTTAATTTGCAGAGCATTCAAATTTTTAAACAGTTTATTTCTTTTAGAATATGAATAATAATATATTTCGAAATTTTATCAGACAATACTGCCTAATTAGTTCTTATGATTTTGGACAATTGATTAATCTGTTTTATTTTAAAGAGAATAAAGTTAATATTACTTTCTTAAACCTAATTCTATGGTCACAGGGTATGCCAATTAATCTGTGGCCTATCTTTAAATGTGTGTGAGTATGTTACGAAAACTTTCTTTGCAACCCTCGGTGCTGTGTCGACTTTGGCAGCAACTGCAGCACATTGTGCCACGAAACTGTGCCTTTGTGTGTCTGACTGTGTCTGAGTGTGTGTGTGTGTGTGTGTTGGTGTGTATTTACATGCTTACATTTCATACAAGCATAAGAAAATATTTGCAGTTATATTTTTTTCTTATGCTCAACTTGTGTGTACTTTTGTTTGGTTTTCTTTCTTCTTTTTTTCTACGCTTTCCTTCTACACACACTCTCTCTCTCTCTTTCTCTCTCTTTTTCTCTCTCTCCTTTAATCTGACTGTCTCTGGCAAAGCAAAGCATTTGTGTGCAAGTTACACGCGTTTGTTTTGCAATTTATGTGCATATATACATACATACATATCTACATATATCTGATACAAGAAGTCGAAAAGGGGAGCTGAATTTGCATAGCAGAATCTGTTTTAAATGGGAGTCAGTTGCAGCTTTCAAGCAACCTTAAAGCCAACAAAATCCGGCTAATTAAGCCCAAAGCAAAGAATTTTGCTTTCCGCGAATTTTCACGAATTTTCAGTTTTTTGCGAAATTCGCATAAATTCCTATCGGTTTTTGTCGCTTTTGTCAAATTTGCGTTGCTGATTGGCATTTAGCGATAAGCGGAATAGAGACGCCAATGTCTCAAGATTGGCCTGATGGTAGCGGAGGAAAGTAGAAGGAGGTGGGAATGGGGGAATAGGGAAATAGGGATATAGGGGGGGTTGAGGTTCTTGATTTTATGAACTATGCAAAACATTTACCCTGAGGCAAAAGCTGTTCGCATCTATTTACATTGTATGCATATTTAAGTTTATTTCATTTGCGTTTCAATTTGTTAAACAAATAGTAAAAGTAGCACTGCAACCTGCAGGCGACTCTCACACACAGATACGCATATAAGAGAGTGAGAGGAGCCGACAGACAGAAAGACAGAGATAGAGAGAGAGAGAGAAAGCTCTTTGGCATGAAGCAAATCAAATCTAAAATCCGTCTGCATATGAAATACAATTAACAAATTGCCAAAAGACAACAAAAATATAAAGAAAAAAAATAATAATAACAGAGATTAGCAGAGTTTGCAATGTATTGCGAAATACTGCACTTGAAATCAATAAAATGGCAGCTGCGCCCAAAAGCAGGCAATGAAATATTTGTTTTGCTAAAATAGAAGCATTGTGTGTGTGTAGGTGTGTGAGTGCTTGTGTGTGTGTTGAAAAAATGCCAAAATAGAGTTCAAATACCTAGCAACGATAATACAAAAAAAGAAAGACAAGACAAAGAGAAAGAGATGATGACCAAATGAAGGAAGCAGACGAATGAAGGTGAAGAGAGAGGAGCAACACACACTGCTAAAGATAATTAAAGTGCAAAGGGCACAAAGAAAAACGTAAACAAGAAAATGAGCAACGATACACGTATAAATGAATAGATAGAGAGGTAACAAGATAGAAATATTCCGAGAGAGAGAGAGAGATTATCATTTGGGTTTTGTATGCCACTTAAAACCAAACTCCACTTCTTAAACTAACTCCAATTTTAAATATTCCTATTGTTGAAAAATTTGCCACTAAATTCCGATTAGATCGACGAGTGAAACTCGAGTTATTCATAAAATTAGCCTAATATCTTACGTCACAAAATTTGATGTCAAAAATTTTGGGCCTTGAGTGTGCTTTGCAAGCAGACTTTTACCTCCTGAAGGAGTTTTATATGTGAACTTAATTTTACTCAGCTCTGATGGTTACCCTATGATTAAAATAACAATTACAAAATGCATTATGTCTATTTCCTATCAGTCAGTTTTGTTTTTTGATCTTTAGAAGATATTCATACCCAATAGTGCTTTAGTAATATCAGTTAATCAGTTACATAAATTCTTATCATAGTCAAATTAAATTCGAAGTTGTGTTATGTCATGCAATTTAAAGAAAAGCTTACTGAATAAGTAGCTGTGAGTGTGTGTGGGAGTGTGTGTGAAAGTGCTCATGTATGCGTGTGGCTGTTGGTCGGTGTCATCCGTGTGCATTGGGTAAGCCATTCATTATTCGTGGGCTCGGACATTTTCAAAATTTATTACATCGCACCGACAAGTTTCGCGTGTTTCGTTTCGTGCGCCTACACTTCGCTTAACAGCAAAAGCAACAGCAGAGAATGAAAGACAGAGAGCGAGAGAGAGGGAGAGAAGTAGAGGGAAAATGGAAGGGTGGTAAAGCAGTTGCACCACCACTCAATCAGTCAAACCACCCAACCAACGTTCAATGCGCTTTTTGGCCAGTCGCCAAGTGCAACTTTTTGCACCTAAGAATATGTGCAACGTTCCGCGGGCCACAATTTTTAATAAGTGCGCCCCCGAAAGTTGCCATCTACATTGCCAGAGACGCCAGCAGCGACGTTGACGTCGACAGCGGCAGTGGCATCATCGACATCAGCGTTCGCAGTCGTTGACAAGCCAAAATGCCAAAATGCCGCGACTTAAAATGAAAACATCGACATTGGTGGCCATGCCGTTGCTTCACTTCCGTATCTGCGGGCTCCTACGGTGGCAACAGGGGTGGGGGTGGTGCTAGGTGCTAGGAGGGGTATCCTACACTGAAAAAAATTACCAACTTCTAAATTCAAGAACATTAATTTTAAATATTTTGTACTTCAAAAAAGATTTTTTTAAGACCTAATTAGTAAAACTAAGATTATTAATCTAAAAAATCTTAAAGTCTTAATGTAAGAATAAAAATCTTAAATTTTTAAGAAAGTATAAATATGTACTACAGCAGTAGGCGCCGGTTCGAATCCCACTCGTAACAAGTTAAATTAACATTTAAAAAATTACTTAGACTAATAGGCTATTTCCACGACAGCACATTTGGCTCATCCGACGCCATTTTCATCATCCGGCCCGAATGTGGACTTCATTTCAGTACAAAATCCGGATGATGATGTTGGCTCATCCATAATGAATGAGCCGATATTTTGTCATTCGACCCCGTGAATTTTAGTATTTTTCTATCGAACACGCGATGTTTATCGATAAACTCTTAAAAAAATAGCAATTATCACCTTAACCAGCTGTTTTCATCAATAAAATCGGTAGACATTAAATTTGCGCAAATTAAAATATCATAATAAATAATAAAATGTTGTTATTGTCTGCTTTTTTGTAATTTGTGCACAGAAGCCGAACAGCTGCTTTGCTTTGAGTGTCTTAACAGTTTCACATTTGGTCGTGGAAAGCCAAAAATGAGCCACATCCAAATGTGACCAAATGAGCCAAATGTGAGTGGTCGTGGAAATAGCCTATAAGACAGAATAAAATGTATACAAATCAAAATAAAAAAAAAAAAATTATGAATATGAAAAATAATTTTTATATTTTTTATTTATTGATTTTAATTTTAAGAACATATATTCTTAAAATAAGAACTTGGTTTTATTTGAAACTAAGATGTGTTCTCTTAATTTGAGAATTTAATGCTCTCAACGCATTTTTTAGACAAAAAATCTTAGTTCTGAGAGCAAAATCTTGATTTTAGAACATTTATTTTTATCAGTGTAGATGGTGAGTGGTAGGTGTGGGTTCTGTCCCGTCGCTTTTCTGCTTTTCCTTTTGATTTCACTCGCAGCTATACAATTTTGCCTATGCTCCCGAGTGCATTGACCGGCCACAAAATGCACCAGACCCCAAACCCTCAAAGCCCCAAACACCAAACCCCAACCACCCAGCTACCTAGCTACCTAGCCACCCAACCAACCAACCAACCAACCACCAGGCAACCCATCAACCACCCAACGTTGCGTAATTTACAAAAATCACTGCTAAAAAACGAAAATGTGAATGGCAAAAAGAGGTTTTGGTGGCCGACAGACCGCGGCTCTTCAAGTTTCCAGCACACTAAATGCTTTAAAGAATCCTTACAAGTATTCTGAAAGCTTTCCATGGGAAAATTGTTGAATAAATATGACGGGTAAAAACTACACTTTCTCGAAAATGTATTAACTGAGTCGATCTAGTTCATTGAATGCCTGGGACTAGACTAAGAAGTCTAGACTCTAGTAACTAGTTTTCCAATTACACAAAAAAAATGAATATATGATGTTAGTTATATAAGATATAGTAGTCTGATAAAGGGTTGAACAAATTTGGTCAGGATGTATAAAAAATACTAAATACACAATCAGTGACAGCATTGAAAATACGTAGGAACTGGAGTGTTAAAAGGGAGCCTCTTCTAAAAATCTACATTAATCTCTGGCTTGAATACACTATAAATATTTCTTAATTTTAATCAAATTTAATTTTCTTTGAAGTGAGTGTTGAATAAAGCAGAAATCATATTCTATGTTATTTAATAAAATATATTCACATTGAACATCACAGAAAGCTTCATTTATTCGCGGTTTTCCTTGATTTAGTCAAAGTAAATATGTAGCCACGACCAAGACCCTTCAGTTTCTCCTCCGTCTACGTCTATGTCTACGTCTACACCTTCTCTCCATCTCTGAGTCCACATTCGCGATTCTGAAGCATTTTCAACTGCTTTTCATGTGCGTTGAGACGCAAAAGTCAAAGCATTGGGTTCAATGAATGTTGAGGGTCTGTCGTGAACTTTAATGCGCTCTCAAAGTTCGCCAGCAGACAGGCCACAAGGAGGCGTGGCAACTTGTGCTGTAGGATAGACTGAGACTGAGACGAAGACGGAGACGAAGGCAGTTGAAGTAAGAGCAAGCTCAGTGGATGAGTGATAAATCTTTATCACTTATTCAACAAACAGCGCCAGCTAAATTGATTAATTGCGCAAATAAACGCGCGAAGATATTCAGACTCATTTCTCGATTCGATTCAATTCGATTCGATTTGATTCGTTTACAAGACTCCGGACTCGTTGTACTTTAAGCCAACAACTTGACCACAAATCACGATACGATACGCTGGCAACTTTCGTCACATTGTGTCCAACGGAAATAATTTATCAAATTGGGATTATATTAAATAATGACTAGATGACACCAATAACGATTCCTATTCCAATGCACACAATTAGTGAACCTCCAGAGAGAGGGGGGAAGCAAATTAAAAATCGCCAGTTAGGGATTATTATTGATGGGTAGTCTCTGTTGACTGAGCGCCTAATTAAGTAAATAGAGCAGGAGGGAAATACGCAGATGATGGAAAGAGAGTGAGTCAGTGAGGAAAAGGCAGCTAGAAATTACATTTCATATTCTGGTTACCCAAGTAAATATTTGCCTCCAGTAAATGGCCTAAACCAATTATGCATGTGGCCAAAAAGGAAGCAAGACGGAAACGCAACGAGAAATGTAACAAAAGTCAAAAACCATTTAACTGAGAGCACTCCAAAGAAATTCAAAATTATGAGTCAAGCACTTTCCACTGCCATCTGCTTATATAGAGTGTTCTGTAAAGGGTATTTTATATTTCTGAAAAGTTTATATTTTGTTTTTTTTTTTGTTTATTTATTTTTTTCAAAAATTGCATTACAATTTAAGAAAGTTTTTAAACAAAATGTTTTATTTAGTGTTCTTGTAATGGGAACTGAACACAGGGCATGTTGCAGTCGATCATTAAGAACTTAAGCGTTTTGACTTGTTTTTAATTAACTCTGTTGAAGTGGCTTAAACAGATTGTGCACTCCAGAATGTTGGACGTTGAGGCCTGCCAAGCTAATTAGCCATTTTTTAAGTTGGCCAAAAAACAAGTTAGGACCAAAAAAAAAAAACCCTCATGCCTTTGAATTTTGTTTGGAAGTGGGTTCGTCTTTTTTTGGGGGCGGTGTTGGCTATAATCTTAAAGTGTTTACAGATTACTGAATGCGATTTTCATAAGCAATTGCTTTTCATATACACCCACACACACGCACACACACACATGGATAGGCAGGCAGTCAGTGTAACGTCAAAGTCAATATACACTAAAATGCTCAGAGGCTTTGCCTTTCAGTCTGTTTAGTAGGTGCTATAATACAATCAGTTGAATCAGACAGACGACAAAACGTGGCCACATTAAACAGGTGAGTGTTGACACACACACATACACACACACTCCCGCCCCACAACCCACACACACACACACACACACACACATGAGCGAACACACACATACAGAACGCGACGGCGCATTATGCAAAACTTTTTAAAAGTCAGGCAGAAAAATGTTTTTTAAACGCTAAATTACTTTTGAATGGCAGGTGGGCGTGTGAGGCGAGCGTTGATAGAGGCGTGGCAGCAATGTCACAATTTTATTTTGTGCTCTCTCATCTACCCCAACCCTCTCTCTCTCTCGCCCTCTCTCTCACTCTGACACCCCCAACCACTCTTTCCACACTCCTACGCAGTCACGTCTCTACACTGATAAAAAAAAATGTTTTAAGATCAAGATTTTGGTCTCAGAACAAAGATTTTCGGTCTAAAAAATGCGTCGAGAACATTAAATTCTCAAATTAAGTGAACACATCTTTATTTTAAGAACATTTTAAATAGGACCAAGTTCTAATTTTAAGAATAAATGTTCTTAAAATCAAAAATAAAATAATATAAATTTATTTTTATATTGATATTTTTTTTTTTTTAATTTTGATTTATTTACATTTATTCTGTTTTAGTTTTAGTAATTTTATAAATTTTATTTTAATTTTTTACGAGTGGGGCTCGAACCTTACTAGAGCGCCTCGGTGCCACCATTTGTTTGATACGAAATAGTACCTATTAATACTTTCCTAACAATTTAAGATTTTTATTCTTATATTAAGATTTTTAAATTTTTAGATTAATAATCTTAGTTTTAGTAATTTGGTTTTAAAATAATCTTATTTTAAGAACAAGATAATTATGATGAATGTTCTTGATTTTAGAGGTTGGTCTTTTTTTTCAGTGTAGTCGCGATGGTGTCGCTTCCATTCTCTCGTCTTTGTGTCTGCTTGTCGCTGTGTGTATGTGTGTGTGTATGTGTGTGTGTATGTGTGTCTGTGTCTGTGTGGTGGCGTTGGTCGCACGTTTTTCGCGTTACGTCTGAAGAGCGGAAATGCTTATCCCAACACTTAAGCATCACGTGCTGTCGGCGTCACGTCGACTGCGCTGTGCGCTGTCAGCTGAGGAAGAGTATGCTAAGTCGAAACTGTTATACACTCTCTGAAGCGTATAAGAGTTTTACATACTGTATCAAAAACAAAACTCATTAAGGCAAACGGAGCTTAAAGCTAACATTGAGCTTTTATTTTTATTTTGAATAATGTATTTATAAAATGTGCAACTTTTTCGATCTTTAAAAGCTTCAAAGTAAACTAAATAGAATTAGAGACATAAAGAAAACATTTCGGTTTAATTCATTAAGCTTTTCTCCCTAATGAGCTTTCAAAGCTCTCTTTAAAGAATTTAACGTTTTAAATTTTCATTAAACATTTTAAAATTTAATTATTAGCTAAAAGCTTTCTCTTTTTAATTTTAAAAGATTAAAAGGATCAAGAATAACAAGTAAGATTTTGTTGGTTGCAGCTTTAAATACAAGAATTTATAAATTAATAAATTAACACACATTGAACTGTAACTTTCAAACTGTGCTTTCAAAGCTTATTCTCCATCAACTAGTGTTGGGAAACATTCAATTACTTGACATGCAACATATACGACACAATAACACAACACTAAGACATTGCTAAAATGAATCCTGCTAAGAGTCGTTACCAAATGATTGACATAGCGTGTATACCCTATATGTACAGTCTGTCTTCTTGTTAAACTGTGCCACACAGTCTCCGCAGAAAGTCTAAGCCGCAAGCGTCTAAGGTCGCAGAAGTCGTTAGAGGGAGAGAGGGTGGAGGATGAGTATGAATTTGGGAGTATGAATTTAGGGGTGAGAAGTGCGAGGTTTGGGGATGTAGGGTGTGAGGTGAGGGGTTGGGTGTTGGAGGCTGGTGGTTTTGGGTGTAACGTCGTGTAGGTGTTTTGAATGTTTAGCTCAAGTGGCTTTTTAAAACACATTCTATGCTAATTAAGGGTTTGGCTTAAGAGGGGCAAAAGGGGCAAAAGGGGCAAAAGGGAGAGACATTGCTGGGTCGGAGAGTAGGTTTTCTCTCAGCGTCTAAATGAGTTGTCGTCGTGGACGTCGTTGACGTCGTTGTTTGCCTTTGATAAGCAAAAATTGCTGCCAGCCAATGTCATCAATGTGAGTGGAGGATGCGATGAGCGGTTGATAGAAGCCAGAACGGCAGGGGAGAGAGGGGAGTTGCCTTGCTCATTGCGTAATCCTTAAAGTTGAATTCCTGTTTACAAGCTGTCATCGAGAGTCAGCCAGGCCCATTTAATTAACGAATTAACAAAGCCAGAAGTTTTTGCGGCTTTTTGTTTTTTTTTTTTTAAGTGATTTCGGTTTTCAGGACTCTGCCTGCGAAACAGAAACAGAAAGAGAAAGAGAAACAGAAACGGGATCAGAGCCAGGCACAGGCCAAGGACCTGCGGCAAGAACAACGTCCAATTATTTTGCGGCCTTGTTGTGCATAATTGAATTATTGCCATATGCAAAACCAAATGGGGATAAGGGCAAATCAAAACCCAGTATCCGTACAAGAGAGCGGAGGGACGTAGACACAACCCAACCGGACCGGGAAAGTCGACAGTCGACAGTCCACAGACGGCAGACGACAGACGACGGCAAAGTTTCCTCTTGCGGCTTTTTATATTTCGGCGCCTTTTGCTTGTTAAATAAATCAAAGTCGGCGTAGCTTAACAAAATACCAAAGAAAAATAAATTACAAAAAAAGACAGAGAGAGCAAAATAATGGAAAAACGTAAAACAGAGCAAAAACGACAGAGACAAAAGGCGCAAAGCCAAAAAGGCGGCGATAAATTGAATTAGGGCTTTAATTGAGAATTTGTTTGGTTCGACGCTGCTCCTCGCATTAGGGATTAACGAGTTTCCCCCCTCCCCAAAATCGCCAAATTTTCAATTTCATTTTCTTTTTCATGTTCATTACTTGTACGTTCTTTTTCCCCAATCAGATCTTTTACAAATGTGGCTTGAAGTGCTGGCCCTGTCCGTGTTGAGCGTTGTGCTGCTCTGCACTTGCTTCGATTCCCTGAATCATTGCTATCTGCGGCTGCTCGAGCAACTCTTCGAGTACACCTCGCAGCAGCTTGAAAGGGCACGTTGCCAGAAGCTCAAGTTGAAGTCAAAGCCTCGCCAGGAACTGCAACTGCAACGTGGAGTCAAGGAGCTGAATCAGCCGGCGGAGATGTTGCCAGTTGTTGGACAAAAGCTGCGGATGCCACACAAGGATGCGTTGAATGCAAGGATCGAGCAGTGCTGTGATGTGCTGGCGGACGGACTGCGTCTAGTGTTGGAGGATGAGGTGACACCGAGATTTGCGGCAGCTGCTCCGGCACCGGGTGAGTGGAATCTGTTGACACGCAATCTGCGCCATCGCAAGAGGCATCTCAACTGGCGACTGTACATGCTTTGGCTGCTTGGATTAATCCTGCGCTACACGCTGCTGGTGCCATTGCGAACACTGGGCTGCTCCAGCTGCCTGTTGCTGGTGACGCTGGTCACCGGTCTGCTCGGCCAGCTGCCGGAGTGGAGCTTTAAGCGGCGACTGGTGCACATGGCACTGCGACCCTGCTTCCGACTCACCACATGGTGCATTCCAGTGGTGCGACGCATCCACAATCTGCAGCATCTGCCCCGCAGCGGCATCTGTGTGTGCAACCACACGAGTCCCCTGGACGTCCTGGTGCTCATGTGCGATTGCCACTATTCCCTGACCGGCCAGCGGCACGACGGCATCCTCGGTCTCATCCAACGTGCCCTGGCCAGGGCTTCGCCACATCTGTGGTTCGAGCGGCGGGCGCTGGGGGAGCGTGAGTCATTGGGATTGGTGCTGCGCCTGCATGCGACTGGGCGGACCAGGCCACCCATCCTGCTGTTCCCGGAGGGCACCTGCATCAACAACACGGCCGTCATGCAGTTCAAGAAGGGCAGCTTCGCCATCTGCAATGTGGTGTATCCCGTTGCCGTGCGCTATGATCGACGCTTTGGCGATGCCTTCTGGGACAGCACGCGCTGCTCCATGATGCGCTACATTTTGATGGTCATCTCCTCGTGGTCCATCAAGTGCGATGTCTGGTACATGCCCGCCCTCAGGCGACGACCAAACGAAACGGCTATTGACTTCTCGAACCGCGTCAAAGCCGCCATCGCAGCTCAGGCCGGCATCGAGGATCTACCCTGGGATGGCAATCTCAAGCGCTGGAATCCCGTGCGTGATTGGTAATCGATGCTATATACATACATGTCATTTATTCACAATTAAATAAAGTCAAGTGTAGACACTGAGCGAAATTGGGCATACATTCAGTTTAGGTGGTATTTTTTTTTTTTTTCTTTAATCTCAAGCGCTGGAATCCCGTGCGTGATTGGTAATCGATTCTATTTACATACATGTCATTTATTCACAATTAAATAAAGCCAAGTGTAGACACAGCTAAATAGGCATATATTCAGTCATATCAATTAACGCTGTTTAGGTAATATTATTTTTTTTTTTTTTTTTACTTTAATCTCAAGCGCTGGAATCCCGTGCGTGATTGGTAATCGTTTCTATATACATACATGTCATTTATTCACAATTAAATAAAGCCAAGTGTAGACACTGAGCGAAATTGGGCATATATTCAGTCATATCAATTGACGTTGCTTAGGTGGTATTTTTTTTTTTTTTTTACTTTAATCTCAAGCGCTGGAATCCCGTGCGTGATTGGTAATCGATTCTATATACATGCATGTCATTTATTCATAATTAAATAAAGCCAAGTGTAGACACTGAGCGAAATAGGCGTATCTATTGACGTTGTTTAGGTGGTATTTTTTTTTTTTTTTTTTTTTACTTTACCTTTATTTATTGAATCTTCTCAAGGAGACTTACAATAAGTTTATCAAATCTTATATATAAAGCTTTACTAACAGTCATGTTGACTTAACATGGACAAAATTTTCGGAAAATTTCGCGATAGTATTATAAAAAAGAATTTTAGCTATGATAATTGGTCTAATGATTAATATTTGAATAATAACATAGCTTATATGCAAGCGAAAAACACTTAAAGTTATATTCTGTTCTTGTATTAAAAACTATCGGCTGGGTAGTTGATTATATGTTCTACCGATAGTTTTATCGATAGTCACAGGAAATGCAGAAGATTGAAGCGTATGCAAAGTAATTCGTGCATCATTTTGTAGCCCGAGCAGTAATGAGAAAGTAAGTGAGTACCCGAAAAGAAGTGTGTGAAGGATCGTGAGATTGGGGAATCGGTGGATGAGGAAAACTAGGTGATCAGGGGCTGGTGGGGGATAATTCACATACCGTTTGGGCTGGACAATCTTGCGTTCGGTGTTGCGTATGGAAGCGTTGGGACCGTAACGGCCGAGCAGTGCGCTCTGGGATTGAGAGATGCCACCGGCGGCACTGGCGCTCGCCGCGGTGATGGCAGCGATGCCGCTGCGCAGGGAGGTGCCTAGCTCTCGGTGATGGAAGGCGCCAAGGGCCGATTGCGATTGGACAGCATAGTCGAGGCCCGGTAGCTCCAACGAGGCAATCGGATGGATGCGGGTCAGCGAGAGCGTGCTCTCCAGCACCGTACTGAGCAGGGGTGCGCTGCGGAGGGATCTCAGACTGCCGCGGCGCGTTAGTGTATCTGGTTTATACATTTAGTCAGAATGCGCTGTGATGTGATGTCCAGCATGGGACCCACACCAAGGGGTTTACCTCGACAGGCTTTTTCACACTCTTTCCAGTCGTTGCTTTAATTGGATGACCCCCGATACTTGCTCTCGCTGGTCCCACCTCTTTGTCGGTCCCAAAAGGTTACTTAGATTGTCGCTTGTAGTACATATAATTGTTATAAACGGTTTTTGGCTCCTTATCGCTCCAGTCCTTGGACGTTTTATGAGCAATTACGTTGCCAACTGTGTAAAACTTGCGGGTCACGCGACCACCTCAACCACCTGAACCTGAACCAGCTGAACCACTTCGTGACCGACTGCGTTTTGTTTGCGCAAATGTTTGTACAAATTGCTTGTCGCCTGACAAACGCTTTGACCCCCGACCCCGTCGATCCGTCGCTCTACTTTGCATATGATTTGCATGAGATTTGCTTTTGCCCGATTGCGATTGCGATTCAAAGACTGGACACAGTGAACAGTGGGTTGGGTATGTTGGAGAGTGGAGAGTGGAGGATGGCAAGGGGGAGTTATGCTAGTTACAAATGTGCTCTAAGTGGGTGTCTAGCTGTGAATACTGCGAGTGCTGTCGACCTGCAATCAATGCACTGCAATGAATGTTGCACCATGAGTGTTTCGAGTGCCTTACGAATGCCCCAGAGCAGGAGGTTGCACATTGTGGGAGGAGGAACGAGGATAGAGGGTAGAGGGTAGAGAGTAGAGATTTGAGGGTGTTTGGGAGGTCACAAGTGCAATCAATGCAATTCTCAATTGAGCATTGATCGAATACATTTAAACTACACGAATACTCGTATATGAGTACATTCGTTAGTTACGAGTCGATTACTGTTAATTGCACTTTACATATGTATATATATACGAGTATGTATGAAGAAACATCATTTCATTCATATACACATACATACATATGCATTTGCTACTAATCGATGTGAGTCAATGAAGCTACTCATGAAATTCACAAAAATACAGCAAATTTTTAATAGCTAGAAATACCACTATTTAGTATTTATACATATGAGTTTATATACCATATATATATATATAGAGAGAGAGAGAGAGAGAGAAAATATAACTAGCTTATAATAAGCATAACAATGAATTGAAAAAAATCGTCTGATATATTGATAGTTTTCGTTTATCTGTTTAAAAGTCGATAAACATAATAATGTTTGAATCGTACATTGCTTTTTTTTCTTGATTTTATCGATAAAAATCGGGCGTTCGATAGTAAACTACTGAATATCGCCGAGGCGAATGGCAAAAGATCTTAACATTCATTATGAATGAGCCAAAATGATCATTCGTATTTATTTGTACTGAAATGAAGTCCACATTCGGGCCGAATGATGAAAATGGCGTCGAATGTGCCAAATGTGCTGGCGTGGAAATAGGCTATTAGATAATTGCTTTTTTTTCTTAATTTTATCGATAAAAATCGGGCGTTCGATAAAAAAGTACTGAAATTCGCCGAGGCGAATGGCAAAAAATCTTAACATTCATTAAGAATGAGCCAAAATGATCATTCGTATTTATTTGTACTGAAATTAAGTTCACATTCGAGCCGAATGATAAAAATGGCGTCGAATGTGCCAAATGTGCTGTCATGGAAACAGGCTATTAGACGAATAGTTAACATTCTTTGTAGAATATTGTAAAATTAACATTTATTACAACTGCTGAATCGAACTTACTTCAAAGCACTTACTTATTTACTTAAGTCGGACATAACTTTGAATAATAATTTTTAAAAAGTACTGAAAGTTTTTGCTAAGTAAATATATCGATTAAATCGATAGTAGTTGAATGTATATCACTCCAGTCTGCTCTCTAAGCTTTAGCATGATATGATGGAATGTGAGTGCATACTTTGTACAAGACTTGATAGAGAGAGGGAGAGAGAGAGATTAAGAGACTTCTTATAGCTAGACATGTGTACTCGTAGATACATATATTGTATATTTAATATATTTTATTAGCATGCATTTAAAATGGCATTGTTGTTGTTCTAAACTCACTTGTATCAAATCTAAACAAACGATGATGACGTTGTTGATTATTATGATGGCAATGAGGGCATTGGCAGTGTTGAGGCGGCTGTTGTAATAGATTTATTGTTGCTGTTCTGTTTCTAGTTGCTGTTGCTGTAGTTGTTGCTGTGGCTGTGGCTGTGGTTGTTGTTGTTGCTGGCGTCGCTGTTGCTGCTGCAAATGTTGGCGCTTCCACAAGGCCAACAAACCCGCAGCATGCGCCGCTCCCTTCGCTTCCCTCGACTCCTTCGGCTGTTCGTTGTTGTTTTTTCTGTAGCTGCTCGATTCCGATATCAATTGTTGTTGTTTGGTTCGATAGTTATGATATTGGTTGAATTAACACTGCACTACATAAATATGTATATGTATACTGTTATTTTGTTATCGAAACTGCCTATGTATTAATGATAGCTGCTTGATATTTACAGTTAGTTATGAATTCGATAAGTTTGCTTGAGATGAACGAAGGCAACCACACGAACTATCGAGCTATCGAACTAGCGATCTATCGATCCGATTGATCAACTGACCTGTCTAACTGATTGATTGATTGATTGGTTGTTTGGTTTGGTTTGGTTTGGTTGGTGACATGTGCACTGACTGATACTGATATTGAGATACTGATTCTGATTTTGATTCTGATTCTGATTCTGTGTCTGACTGACTGACGACTGACGACTGACGACTGACTGACGACTGACGACTGATTGAACCTACTGTATGATGCTGGACGAATCAAATGGGAAGCCACTGGCTGTGCTGATGCTCGCAATCGCAAAGGCTGCTGCGGATGCTGCAGATGCTGCTGCCAGCTCTGTCTCTGGCTTTAACGTCTTGCCACCGAGTCCAATCCATGTTTACCAGTGCTGCGGCCTTCTCACTCACTCACTCACGCACGCACGCACTCACGCACGCACACCAACACACGGCGCGCGTGTGTGACTGTGTGTGTTCTTGCGTATGTATGTCTGCAGTTGAGTCCGCCTTTCAGTGGGAAACCAAACAAAAAACAAAAAAAATTCACACGTCCGATAATCGAAATTCACTATCGATAACACTTTCGATTTCCAGTTTAACTTTGATTCCGATACCGAACTCGAACTCGATTTACTGCAAATAGAAAAATAGGTTTAGAGACTTGAGTTAGTTAAATACAATTAGAAAGTTCATATTAATTTTAAAATCAATAAATATTATGTTGTTTAAGAGAAAGTAGAACGGTGGAAAACAGTCGATTGCTTTAACAATGCATATTCATTTTATTTGATTCGATATGTTTCCATTTCATTTCAGTTCATCTGTTCTCCTTAGGGTTTACCCGATAAATATACGACAAAAATTTCATTCATTTCTCCTGAGTGAAAGACGTGCTCACATGCATATTGAATTCGCTTATTTCTTTATATATTTCGTTTTATTTTATTTTATTTTTTTTTGGTTTTGGGTTTGGGTTTCAGTTTCGGATTTGGATTTGGGTTCAGTTCACCCTCATTCCTTTCCCTTTCCCTTTTCCATTCCCATTTAGATTGTCACTTTCGTGTGCGCTTACGTGCGTTTGATTGATGGATTCGCTTGTTTACCCGTCAAGCCACAACAAGGGGGAAACCCACAAAAAACACACACAAGCACACACGCACACACACACACACACAGATGCACAGATTTGAAAATAAACATAATCGTGATATATCATAATCCCTTAGTTTCAATTGCTTTTCCTCCGCCTAACGATTTCATTGCGTTGTGTCAGTTTAAGTTTCTTCAGACTTTTCTTGACAATTTCTGAGACTTCCATTACATAAACTCGTCCGTCTTAGCTTTGCTAAAATATGGCCACACCTGCTGAGAGCCTTAAATTATTAACTCCCCTCGTTCAGCCAACAACAAAGTTAAAGGAACAACGACAACAACTTATTGCTGTTACTAACTGCAGTTGCCATATAAATATTAATAAGTTTAAGTGTTTCCTTAAGTGATTGACTTCTAGCTACCCTGTAGCTTAGAGTATATAGTAAAATTTGAATAATACCGAAAATATTCCTCTCTAGATCTCAGCTTCGACCTAACCCCGTTTGGAATTTGAAAATTTAAATTTTAAAATATCAAGTTTTTACTTTTAATCGGCTTCCATATGTCAAAATTAGTATAAAACAACACTTAAAAAAATCCTTTCAAATTGAACAAAAGTTATGACTTGTAAAGTTGCTAGGACAAAGATTTGACTAACTTCAAACTTTCATAACTTTGTAAAAACTGCACCGATTTTCATGCGAAATGTCATTTTGATCACGGTTTGGCCTCTTAATTCATTCTGCATTCAAATTTTATTAAAATTCGTTAAGAAAATATTTTCCTCTAGATAACACTAGATATAGATTTCGATGCTAAGGGTCCCCCCTTTGGAATTTTGAAAATTTAAAATTTTAAATCTCATGTTTTCACTTTTAATCAACTCCTTATAACCTAATTAGTATAAAACAACACTTTAAACTTTATTCTGGAACCTTTCATTTTTTTGTAAAAAATCATGCTAAATTGAACAAAAATTTTGACTTGTAAAATTGCTAGGTTGAAGGTCTGACCAACTTCAAACTTTCATAACTCTATCAAAACTTATCCGATTTCCATGTCATTTTAATCATGGTTTGGCCTCTTTATTCATTCTGCATTCAACTTTTATTAAATACATAAAAAAAAATATTTTCCTCTAGATTACACTAGATCTAGATTTCGATGCTAAGGGAATTTTGGAATTTTGAAAATTTAAAATTTTAAATCGCATGTTTTTACTTTCAATCAATTTTTTACATCGTAATTAGTAAAAAACAACACTATAAATTTGATTCTGAGAACCTTCATTTTTTTTTTTAAATCTTGGTAAATCTGACACAGATTTTGACTTGTAAAGTTGCTAAGTCAAAGATTTGACTAACTTCAAACTTTCATAACTTTGTTAAAACTTGACCGATTTTCATGCGGAATGTCATTTTGATCATAGTTTGACCTCATAATTTATTCTGCTTTTAAATTTTATTCATTTAGAAAGTTTAATATTTCTCGACCACCATCGCCATCATCTTTTATTTTTTGCAAAAAAAAAATGCCATATTTAAAAAAATTCGGACTTGTAAAGCTGCTAAAACCTAAAGTCTGACCAACTTTAAACTTCCATTCCTTTGTCTCCTAAAAGTATGCTTCACTTTTAGTAAGAGCCTGCTTTCTGGTATTTAAATTCAAATGTGGTGCATAATTTGCCTGTGAGTTGTGAATACCCTGTGCTGAATGTAGCTGCAGGGTCTACGAATGGAAAAATCTGCTTCATGCTACGAGGCTACGTGCAACGCATCTTGAAGTCAAGCTACTCAACCTAAACGCCATCACACTCACACACAAATACACACACAGACGCATAAAGTGAAAGGATGCGAGTAAGAAGCAGAAAGGAAAAGCAAAAAAAAAAAAAAAAAAAATGAAGTGAAATTTACTTTGACATATTTTTGTGCTTAGCAAAGCAAATACTTTCATTATTTTTGCTGTTGGCATTAAATTTCGTGCATTGTTGTTGTTCCAGCCGCTGGCCATGTGCTTCGTAATCACACACACACACACACACCCGCACACACACAGGCACAGTCATCTACATTGAGATAGATGGAAGGAGAAGAACCACTTGCCTCTGAGCTGCATTTGAGTGGCTCAAAACATTTGTGGTACACGCCCACCACTGTGAAAGAGGCGGTGGATACACATAGATGGCCAACGTGGACAGTAGCGGTATATTGTATATATATATATATATTGTTGAACACCAGACGAGCAGAGAGAAGAGTGTAAGGGAAGTGGCCAGATGAGGACAGAATATGAGCGGTATTTCGTATATCGGACTAGCCAAAGGGATGTTCCGAGAAGGGGAGGGGGTGGTGGAAGGAGGGTTGGGCTGTGCTGTGTCACGTTAGTTGTGGAATTTGTAATTTTTGCTCAAAACAATTTTATATGCCGGCGCTTGGGAGACTGGAACTGATTGTAGATACGACACGCTTCTTTGAATCAGCGACCCAGCGACCAACCGACCAACCGACCAACTTTGCTCTTTGTTCTGTCCTTCTATGTGCCTGTCCCTCTCGCACACACACAGAGAAAGTGTGTGTGTGTGTGTGTACGAATACAAGTGTGAGATTGTGTTGACGCGTCTTCTTTTTCGGAGTTCATGACACAATTTCAACAGCGTTACGCTCAAATAGACGTTTATTTATGTTACCTCCCTTCTCACTCCATCCTTCTCCCTCACACTTGACCACAGCACGGCATTCCATGAAAACATTTCTCTTTCGCTAAGTGTAACAGATTGTAAGTTTAAACAGTTTATATATCTAATATATGTATATCTATTATGCGTTACACTCTTTACAATGTTCCATCGCATTTTCGATTATATTTTCTACTGATAAATTATACTTATCAAATTATACTTAAATGCAGTAATATAGTTATAGTGCAATAAGTAATAAATAGAAAAAAAAATCATTCTGTTAAGCATATGTTCAGAATAATAATTGTTAATCTATACATAAAAATAGAAAACTTAGCCTCAAATATTTGTGTCAAGCTCAAAATCCTTAGAGCAGCGACAATGATCACAGTATTTGATCAGATTCAAATGAAAAAATTTCGTACTCTGCATAAGATAATGCTAGATAACGAAACTTTTGATCAAACGGTGTACCGATTTGATAATTAATTGGATAATTTGATACTTTAATGGACTTCAACATTTTGAATTATTTCACTTGAGATAGATACATTTGTAGCTACTTTAATAATTCAGCATAGTTTGATGGCAATTTTTTCTAATTCAGAAAAATATGACCCAGAATTATACCTCTTGAAGTAAGCGAAAAAGAAAGACTGACAATTCACTTTTCGAGAGTTGCCTCCTAAATTAGTTAAACTACCATGAATGGGATACTCTCCAGCCGGTTAATTGTTCATCCATTCATTCTCAATTTCACTCGGGTCGCGATTTGTCATGTCAAGCGGCGTCATTAGAGGAACAACGTCATCAATATACGGTTACATGATTTTTGGTTGTACTTCTACTTCTACTACTTTATTATGCTCAAGTTCAAGTTATTGCTGTTGCTGTTGATATTATTGTTATTGTTATTGTTGTTGTAGTTGCTTTCATGGGGCAATATAAAAAGGAAAACCGAAACTTTTGGCCGCTCGTAAATTTTGCGAAATAAAATGGCAATAAAACAAGGCATATTCTTATGCTCTTGTGTTTTTCGTACATTCGGCAATTATTTGATTACTTCAGCCCGAAAATTTATTAGCTAAACAAACATTAAAATTCACACACACACACACACAGATACAGAGTCACTGAAAGTGAATAACTTTTGGCGAGTGCAGAAGCACGTTTCACAGAAGAGGAAGAGAGTACTAAGTGAGAGTGTGAGAGAGAGAGAGAGAGAGAGAGAGAGAGAGAGTACAGGCACTGTAAATATTGAATTAATCAAATTTAATTTCTGGAGTGTAATTATTTGTGCAGCTATTAACCAAATCGTTGTCTCACATTTTCACTCTGTGCACATGACAGTGCCTTAAAGTAGGCAATACTTTTGGAACAAATATATAAGGGTGTGTTCCAGAAATCTCTAGAGTTTTGAAAGAGAATTGCATGTGAAAACAACCGTTCGAAATGTCAGTAACACTATAAAGCACAGAGATTTAGTATTTTCAAACATTTTTTTAATGTAAAAATTAATAAATATTAAATTCAGTCAAAATCTGTTGTTTTCAGGAACACCAACAATTTCTTTTGGGTGGATTTTGCGCACTTAGAGATTTGTAGAGTCAAATAAATAAATATAACACAAACATAATAAACAAAGTGCATTCAAAAACGAATTATTAGTTAAACACATCATCTTCTAGTCGAATTACGGACACTCAAAGGGATTGCAATGTGTACTCATGCAGTATTCATATCAACAGACTTACTCACAATGTGTGTGTTTATAAATCAGTATCTTAAGTTCCGGCTGATTAATGATGTCTGACGCAAACTGACAGCTAGTGGACTACTGTAAATGATAAGTCAGTATGGTTAAGTACATAAGCTATACGTGTATATACGTGTATGGTAGTATATACTGTATATATGTACGTGTATAATGATGTGGCAAATCAGCAGCTTGTTAATTTGATTTGCAAGCTGTTTGCTTATCATTCACTCAGCAATTTTCTTGATAAGTCTGTCATCCCCACTGCTTAAGAGCTCAAGACAGAAAGGGGGGAGTGGGAAAGGGAATAACAATCTTAGTTTGTCAATATGTTTAAAATGTTTAAGAAAATGTCGAAGGGTCTGCTTGATAATGTGATTTCGATGGGCATATGCGTTTATCATATTAAAATACAATTTGCGGTATTAAAGGCAAAAGCCAACATCAAAACAGAAGTAAATATAGAAGACGAAGGCAGCGTTCAAATCAAACGCATTGTCAATCCTTCCTTTCGTGGAATGTAGCTGGGCCAAAAGCAGATTAGGCTCAAGCAAATCATCAACACATCATCAAGGACAGATGCAGATAAAAGCCAAGCCAAGCCAGGAATGGGAATGGGTATGGGAAAGGGAATGGGAATGGGCTGCTAAGACAGTCATCACAGTCACGCCGAATTGAATCAATAAAATTCAAATTAGTTTTGGGTAATCATTGTTGAGAGCTGAAAGTTGGGCTCACTTCTCGCTGTTCGCATTGTTCGACCAGGCGTTCAATCATTTATCCATTTCAGCGGTCGTCCATTGCAAAAAAGGATCCAAATTGATACAGCAGCTACATTGCCGGAAATCGTTTGTTGCCACAAAAGTTTGGCCATAGTGTTTGTGGCATTAATCCACTTGAGCGTCAAGTGAAACAAAAGGAAACCCCAAAGACACACACACACACACACAGACAGACACAGACCATCAGAGTCTGGATTCTTCGAGTCTCGAGTCTCGAGTCTCGAATCAGCTTAGATTCTTATCTAGGCAAATCAAATCAGAATCAAGTAATTTTCCCATGATTCCCAACGTTTGACCGCAAGCTCAATAAAATTACCAACTGCAGAAAGAACAACATTCCCCATTCCTGATTCCCCAATTTGCCTGACAGCGACACCGAACCAGCTATACCCTTTCTCTCAATGTCGCTTGAATATTGAACTTTATCAAATTGTATTTATTTTTTAACTTTCATCTTTGAGGTAAATGCATTGTGAGAATTTGTAAGAGGCTCAAAATTGTTTCGGAAATATTTATGCCCTTGTTTTGGGAGAGTAAAAAGCTGAGACTGCGGCAAATGCCAAAAATACTGAAAGAAATCCCCAAATGGGTGCTATGGATTTGTGGCACATTAGTGGAGCAACCGCTACCAATCCGTTTGCCGCTTGTCCACTTGTCCTTCTCTCTCTTCTCGATTTTCTCCTTATTTTGCTGTTGTTATCCTCTTTCCTTTGCATCCTTCTTGTCATTGTCCTGTGTGTCTGCAGCTTTTTTGGCAGTGTATCAATTTAGTGAAATTTGGGAAAAATCAGTTAAAGTTCCATAAAATTTGCCTGTTTGTGTTTGTGTAGTCGTCTTACTTCTCTTTCATCTCTTTTTCTCTCACTCTCTCTCTCTCTCCCTCTCTTTCTCTCTCTCTCTTGTTGTTTGAGAAAACCGATTATGTGCATCTTAAGAGCGACAAATTTGTCGTCTACTTTTTATGGCCAAAATTAGTCTTAAGACTAGCTACAAGAGATAAAACGAGTGAGACAGCAACAGAGCGAGAGAGATAGAGAGCGAGCGAAAGAGAGAGAGAACGACAACTCAGTCTAATGTGTGCTAATTGCTTGCTAAATTATTTATTTTAAGGCCCAATCAAGTGATTAACTTGATTTGATTTGATTTTTATTTAACCCAAAGGAACAAATTGGCAAACAAATTTAACTACAATTTCAGGAAGAAAGTTGCTCTTGGGCTCATTTTTAATTCTCAGCTGTGATCGACTGAAACACACCTCTTAATTTATGCAATTATCTTTTATGCTATACTTAATTAATTTAATTTTTCCTGAACTTATTTTTACAGATAGCATGATTGAATATAGTAAATTGTATTGCTTCTATTCCCTTTCTTTTTTTTTCTTTGCTGCATGGCTTATCTGAACTAAATTCCTTATAGATCCAATTGGATGAAGGCATTTGCAGATTTGTAATGACAAAATGACTTTTGATGCTCTCTCTCTTGATCCCATGCTCCACTGCGTCTCTGATGGTCCATCCACTCCCTGCCACGCCCCAAAGCATCCAACCCTTCTTTCCTATCACCTCCTTCTTCTCCTCTCCCACTTGTCCATTGTCTGTTCTGTTTTTTCTTTGCTTTTCGGCACCGGTTTATTTTTATAGTTATTACACTTTGCCATTGTGCAATGTTGTTACTGTGCCTGTTGTTGTTGTTGCTGTTCGACTGCTGGGTTGTCTTTATTGTGTCACGCTGGCGCTTCAACTCTTGCCTCAGTGCTTGTCCCGCTCTCATCTTTTGGTCTCATCCTAAAGCACCTTATTGTTCTCATGCCGCAGCCTCCTCCAAATCCATCTTCTCTCTCTTCTCCTTTGCCCCCTTAATCTTCTACTCAGACGTCGATTTTTCCATTCTGTTTTTTATTTTTGTTTTTTTGCGGTATTTTTTTTTATTTTTATTTTTTTTTTTTGTGTTCTGTATTCTGTGTCTGCCGCTGTCGCTGCTTTTATGTGCTCTCAGTTTTAAAAGGATTAAGCTGTCGTTAGATTTTTGTCCCCTTTTCCCTTTTCCCTTTTCGCTTTTCCTTTTAGCCCCTTTTGGCTTTTTTCCAGCTGTCCAAAGCAATATGACTTGCCCTCAGGCAACGCCAATGTCTGAGTCCCATGGAAAAGCATGGTCGTCTCGACTTTCAGCATCGATTATCCATAAAATGCTGCAGTCGGCCCAAGTACCGTAAATGGTCACAGGCATAGCATATTTTTAAAGCTAAAGGCTTCAGTAAATGGTGAATGCATGAATCGGTGAATAGGTGAATCAGTGAATCAGTGAATGGATGACTGCGTGCTTGTATAGGTGTATATCTGTATGGGTGTATGGGTGTATGTCAAATGGCAAATGAAGTGCCCCGCAGTCAAATACTCATATGCCAGAGCCAGTCCAAAGAATCAGCATTCAATCGAGTAAAAGATGTTCTCAATTACGCAAATACCTCCCTCAAGATTTCCTGATTTAGACGATCTGCCCAGTATCACCCCTTAAACCTCCCCCTAATAAGTTAACTTTAATTCATTGTTATGTTCTATCATAATTTATTCTGCTTTTAATTTTAGTTTAATTTCTGATTAGTTTAAGTTGCCTTGTAAGGTAGCAGGACATTCATACTTTGTAAGAATTTCATTATATTTAAAAAAAAAAAAAAAAAAAAAAGGAAATTGCCCTTCAAAAATTGCCCTTGATAAACTAAATACCAAATGATATCTGAAACTATGCACTTTAACAAAAAATACTATGAATACCATAATGTTGAAAAAAAAAAAATTTAAACACAAAACTGGGAAACTTGTAAGAAATAAATAGTAACTCTAAAAACTGCAAAATGCAGAAACACTAAAGAACAAATTCTTAATAAAATTTCGAGTCCTTAAACTGTTTAGAAAGGATGCATAGATTTTTTTTATTTTTCAAAAAATATTAACCCAAATTCGTAATCTATGGTCAATTCTAAGATCTTTTCATCAAGTAACCATAATTCTAGAATCTATGCTTTTTGAATTGAAATTTTTTGTGTTTTCAGTGCTTGCAAAGACGAAATATTATGTTTTAAGGACAATTTGTCTTTGATTTTGAAAGTGCTGGTCCTAACAAGAATTTTGATATCAATCTTCAGTTGCTTAGTAACATCTGGATGAACTTTGCCCAATATTTTTTTTATGTTTTATAGACAATTAGTCTTTGGTTTTGAAAGTCCTGGTCCTAACAAGAATTTTGATATCAATCTTCAGATATCAATTTTAGTAACATCTGGATGATCTTTGCCCAATATTTTGTTTCAAGAGCACGTTTGCAGATTTCTTTATTATCCTTGTATTGCAATGTTATCGCAGCCTCTACGTATTTTCTTTGGATGGCAATAAACAAGTGCCAAAATGATCAAAAATGTTGCAGCATTTGGATTATCGCGACTAATAGTCCTTCGAGATCCTCAATGGCAATTAGGAAAGTAGAAAATAAATATGCTAAAATTATTAACTAAAAGTGCTCTAAAAATGTACCAGCAAAAAGGAATGAAAGGATGAAAAAAGGTAAACGAATTAAAGATAAAGCATCAAGTTAATAAGTAAATGTTGCCATAAACGCGAACAACTTGAATTTCGCAGAGTTATTTAACTTTGCAGGTAATCTGCGAGACTTGACAGCGCTTCAGCTTTTCATAAGAAACTCAAACACAGGGCGACAAGTTGAAAAAAAGAAAAATAATAACACAAAAGGAGAAATGTATGTATATAGGGTATAAATGAGAATAAAAGTAAAAGAAAAACAAACTGAAAGTGCTGCAAAATCAACACAATGTGCCTGCAAAGCCAAAAGGTGGACAGCCGGACCGCAGGACCTGGCTCAGACTCAGACCAGGCCAGTTTGGGCCAAATGGAGCCGAGCCCAAAGACAAAAGTGCAATAAACCTGCGTGCGTCAGTCCGGGAAATGGGGAAATACTAAGAGTGTGAGTGTCAACAGGGATGGGGTGGGGATGGAGGTTGGTTTTCAAAAAACATATTTTGCCGTTTCTGTTGTCGCCTGAGTTCCATCTAGGCCCCCTTCTGCGCCCCAAAAACTCGACTGGTTCTGACCAGGCAAAAAGGGTTAGGTGAACATAAAAATGTGGCCAGTGTTGTTGGCGATAAAAAATTTAAAATGTTAAGGCCAGCTGGCCAGGAGGGCAACGGGACAAGGGGACAACGGACTGAGGCTGAGTGACAGTCGAGTCAAGAGTGAGAGTGAGTTGGGCAGGGGAGTGAGAGGAGAGTGAGAGAGAGAGAGGAGTGCAGAGAGAATTTGGGATTGGAGCATATTGTGTCGCTGCTCGTTTTGTGGCCTGTATTTTGGGTTGTCGCCTGATATTTAAAGGCCACGTCTTCTTTATCGGCCATCGCAGGCCGAAGGGCGTGGATTAGAGCCCAGGTGTACTGCCCTAAAAAAAGGGGCAACAATCGAGTGTGTGTATGTGTGTGTGTGTGTGTGTGGGTTGACAAATGGCAATATGAATCGTTTAATATTAATTTAAATTCATAATTTTCATAACTCTCAGCAAAAAAAAACTTTGCTCTCGCTCGCTCGCTTGAATTAAAACATTTCTGCATATGGAGTAGCTTTAATCGCGACTTTAAACAGCTACGTATATATATATATATTATACATATATTATATATATATATATTTGTACATAGGCGACACTTTGCTGAAGCGGTAAGGCAATTAGACTGCTGCCAGCTCCATCTCTCTCTACAACTCCAACTCCAACTCCACCTCCAACTCTGTCCTTAACTCCATCTGCCACATTTACGAGTACCTTTATTCACATGACTCGGCTGATTTCAGGTTTGTGTTTTAACCCGTTTTGCCAGCCTACTTTTATTGCCTTTGGCCAAGAGTGTACGTGCATATGTTTGTGTGTGGTATGTGTGCGTGGTATGTGTGTGTGAATTATAAACTATTGTTTACACAAAGCGGAAGTCCTTGCCCGAGTGACTGCTACATGCTTCATTAAATTATGCTTTATTAGCCTTACGGGAGTTGAATATGAAGTAGTGCCCGACCGGCCATAAAACTCAGCGTTTCCCCTTCCTCTTCGAGCTCCCTTTCCATCACACTTGGCCATATGCTCAGCATTGACAGAGACTGTGTGTGTGTGTGTGTGTGTGTGACAGACAGAGTCAGAGAGAGAGACAGAAAGTGTTCTGTTTGATTGGGGTAACGAGAAATTTATGTTTTTTGTCAAGTGATAAAATTTTTCGCTTACATACGCAGTTAACGGCATCGCTGCAAAGACTCGCACATAATTTGTGGCTATAAATTGAAAATTCAATTTCTTCAAGACTTTTTTCCAAACAGCTAGAGAGAGAAAGAGAGAGAGAGAGAGGGGGGGAAGACAGAGAGACAACACACCTGACCAGGACAATCCCTTAACGCAACTAACCCGTTGGCTACTCGTTTTTGTTGGACAGTGTAGTGTTTACGATTTGTTTGGGTTCACAATTTTAGGTCGACCCTTTCGGGCTTTTGTTTTCTTCGGTTCGTCCTTGTGCGTTTTGTGAATTTTGGCTTGGTTTGTTTAGGTCATATAACATAGCACGTGATGTGGCTTCATTGTTGTTGTTGCTGATGTTGTTGTTGTTGCTGCGGGCTGATAATTGGCGCCAGTGAAATGCAAATTGATCATTTTCAGTCGGCTCTCTAATTAGTCAAAGTGGCAGCTGTGAGTGAACAACCAAGGGCTAAATAAACACAGCCAGCATACAACAATAATGGGACAGGGCCTCGAAAGGATCTCGACTGATTAGCAGGCCAAAGGCTAAATCTAAACCTAAACCTAAACCTAAGCCTTAGCCTGAAGCCTTTTTCCGTAGATAAACACGCGCAACGCCCGCATAAAACACAATACACATAATACACTTGATTTGCATTTATGCAGCGGCATCAAAAGATTTTATGCTGACAATCATCTCCTCCTCCTCTTCATAGTGTCTATCAAGCTGAGCTAACCCTAAAAAAAGAAATGGATAAAGAAAAGAAAATACACTGTTCACCTTGAACACATTTCCCCATCCCTCTCCTTCTCCCTCTCACTGTCTCATTTTGTGCTGCTTTCTCTTCTCTTTCGGTTTGTTGCGATTGATTTGATTGATGCGCCCTCAAACCGAAACAGGCTCTTCATCTATGCCACCTTAAGGACATTACAAAAAAAAAAAAAAAAAAAAAAAATCTGCTGACAACTAGAAAAATGCACAATGTAAGTGAATTTCCCTGCTTTTCCTTCCTTCCCTTGCATTTTCCTGCCAGGCGCTGACTTTTTAATTAGGCTCGTACTATTATAGGTAACCTTGATGAAGAGGAGGAGGCAAATGAGGATTGGAAGTGGCAACTACACGAAAGTCATCCGAATCAAATTTGTAAATTTCAAATGATTATCGTTGACTGCTCGACGACAGTGACATTGCTCTAGAAACGAGAGTAGACTCTATAGATAGTTGTTACCTGCAACCAGAAGTGGCTACTCAGGTGAAAGTAAAAGGCAAGAATACTAGACCTTGGCTCTTCAGCTCTTCAGCTCTTCAACTCTTCAGTCACGAGATCTCTTCAGTTTACCCCTCAAGTGACTACTAAAAAATGCTAATTCTCTGCTACGTTTCACATTGTATTGCCTTGCAGTTAATTCGATTATGAATAGTAGTGAGTAAACCTCTTCCATGAGTACTAAGAAATGTTTATGTCAATAAATCATAAAGTCTCAACAATATTCTTCACATAAGCCAATAAAAAATTAAAGTTCTGTGCGCTTAAAAGTATGCTTTGATTTGCATTTAGTTCATGATACTTTTACTCTAAATTGTAGATATCATTCAGCATGAAAACTAATAATATACACCATAGAATTTAATTCCAACAGACTTCCACTAGATTCAATCAATTAAAGGGTGAAAGTATTTGCTAAATTGCCTGGTGCTAAGCTCAGCTAAAATAAATTTGATGCGCTCAAAAGTATGCTATTGTTTTAATACTCTCGCTTGAATTAACCCCGAGACGAGTTCGAATTCTTGAGAGCAACTCTATTACCAATAATTGAAACTTAAGCATGCCATTAGCTTTGGTTTAGTTCGCAGCAAGCTCATAAAATACTTGATGCAACTCCAATTGCACATGAATTGAAAAAGAGGCCATTAGCAATGGAATCATGATTAATAATATACACCATAGAATTTAATTCCAACAGACTTCCACTAGATTCAATCAATTAAAGGGTGAAAGTATTTGCTAAATTGCCTGGTGCTAAGCTCAGCTAAAATAAATTTGATGCGCTCAAAAGTATGCTATTGTTTTAATACTCTCGCTTGAATTAGAGACGAGTTCATTCTTGAGCAACTCTATTGGAAACTTAGCATGCCATTAGCTTTGGTTTAGTTCGCAAGCTCATAAAATACTGGAAGACAGACCGACAGACTGATAGAGAGAGAGTGGGAAAAAATGGAATCTGAGCCAAATATTCGAAGAGTCGGCATTAGCATGTATTTTTATCATTTATATGCATGGCAGGCGGCGCATGAAAGTCAGTTTTATGCGATACAAGTGCTCACTTTACACACACACACACACACACACACACACACACACACAACTGTAAGTGTATTAAAGTTGTGTCGAAACAACGAACTCAAAATACGCTACTTGAATAAGTCGAAAAATACACGTTATAATTGACATTGATGTGTTTTATGCGTATATTGGAATAAAAAGGATTAATCAGCTGTTACCAAGTTCATCAATGCACTAATATACCCTTCTGTTTAAGACTATTGGAGTCGTTTGGTCGAGCTTTAAAGCAGTTACGAATTGCAGCTCTGGGCCCTCTCACAACTCACATCTTAGCTGGATTTGCCTTACGACCGCTGCGACCAGGCGTCCATATCCGTATCCTTATTTTTCTCAATGTCCGTGTCCGTGTCCGTGTCGGTGTCCATATCCGGCAAATTCGGTTGGCGTGACGTAATAGATTTTACGCGACCATAAACATTCATAAAACATTCTTGCGCGTAACTCACATAATTTCGTAATCTCACATGTTCTTTCATTAAATAATTCATTTAATTTGATTTTGGTTTCGTTTTCAGCTCACATATTGATTAGATATGTACTTGTATGTAAGACACACAAACACACACATATATATATCTGATTTTTGGTATGTGTGGAGAGTACTATGATTGTCCAGCCCAATGATTTTTATGCGTTCCATCGAAATTTATTTGCAGAACATTAAATAAAATGTATAAACGAAGTCAGCATGTGAAATTATCTTACATATAGAGATACAGCTCCAATTCTTGACTTATTCTACAGGATGTGAATATATCAATTTTCTATTAAGAATAAGATATTATAAAGATAGATAGAATAAATTGTAGATCAGTTAAATCTCTCGTTAAAGAACAGTCGAACAACTTAAACGTTCATTTAGCTAACTACAGCGTATCTCATAGTCGATTACTCTACACAACAATGTTCTTAACATAATTGTATAACTGAAAACAGATTAAATAGTTGCAGTTGCAATTTTAATGGAGCTGTTGTGGAAGCAAAAGTTATGATAATCTGCTTTAAGCTGCGTTAAAGTTAAAGAGAGGGAAAAAATGCTGTGTGATGAAAATAGTTAATGAAATGTATTTAGTAAAGCTAGCAAAATATAAAAAAATAGGAAATAAGTCGAGTTGAATGATAAATGGCTGGTTTGCTGTTATTTTTATTTCCAATACTTCTCTTCCTCCGACAACTATTCTTAGTAGTAACTAAATATATATTTTTATATGTATAGCATATGCTCTCGCAAATGTCTGTCATGTTAATTCCGCGTTATTCTTTTCAATTTGCGCAAACATCTGAACACTCTGCCCCCCTTTTCCCCTCTTCCCTCTTCCTCCACATACCAATATAGCCAACAATGGCTGGAATTCGAGTTTATATGCAGATTATCCAAGATGTTGACGCCGCAGTCTGTAACTGAAAGAGACGGCTGTCCTCTCTCCCTCTCCCACTCCCTGCTCTAAGCCCCTTCTTATTCCCCTTTAGCCTTGTCTTAGGCCAAAACGCAAAGTTTATGCAAGACATGCCCGAAATTCAGGAAGCAGCAACTTAGAAAGCGCCGCATTTAAATTTGCTCCATGTGCAACGCAGTGCATGTGGCATGCAGCACGGTGCATGGGGCATGCGGCATGCGGCATGGAATTGAAAGAGTTTTTAGGGTGATGTTGCACTTTGAAGACAGACGGCAACGGCAGCGGGTTTAAGTACAGAAATAATGGCTTGCCACTGCAAGAAAAATGGTGAACGAAAAGTTTTAACTACGTGCCAAGGCAGCCAGAGGAAGAGGGGGGAATAGGGGGGGGCATAGGGGGCATAGGGCATGGTCTGTCTGGACTGAGTTCAACCACTATTGGTGGCAAGCTTTGAGAAATGCTTTTGGCCCAGTTTAGAGCACGTTTCTTACCAAATCTCTTTAAATCTTGGAGTTTTGAAGGACCAAGCAGCGGCTTAAATGCCTCAATGGAATGCCTGCCTAATTCGAGAATAGTTGCTGCCGCCCACCTGGCACGCCCACAGCCAGCATGGACAATGATTGGATAAGGTATGTGGCATGGAAAACTTGAGGCATGCTGACAATTTTCTTGCTTTGTTTTATGCTGCGGAATTTGATTATGCAACAATAAAACCTTTGGTCCATTTGCCAAAAACTCTTGCTCTCCCTCTCCCTCTCTCTCTCTCTCTCTCTCACTCTCTTTCTCTCACTAACCACGTATGAGCCTGCCACATGATGTGAAAAGTTGGATAAGGGGGGCAAACTTTGTGTACCTTTGGTATTTGGAACGTCATCAAAAGTGGGAAAGAAGGCTGGTGGCTGGTGGGAGGGGGGAGGTGGAAGCACACGTGAAATTAGCATGTGAAAATATTTGTCAAAGATTTGCGCAAAATTATGCGCAGTGTTTGCGCAAAAATACACGAGCCAAAAGTTTGCAGAATTTTAATTTAAATTTTTCACCGAGTTTTGCAGCTACAAACACACATCTGTGTCTGTGTCTGAGTGTGTGCGTGTGTGTGTGTGTGTGTGTGTGTGTGTGTGTGTGGCCAGAAAAGTTTGCTCACCGAAATTATTTGGCAAAAAATGATGTTGCATCATAAACTAAAGCGAAAAGCGCTTCAAAATTTTGCAAATTTCCCAAACTTGTTTGCCAAGTTTCGTTTCAGATTCGTTTGCAGTGCATATAGAGACATTTTTATGTGTTCGCTTCTTTTATTTTATATTTTTACTTATTTTTTTTTTTTGATTTTCTGTGGGTTTTACTCTTGTTGTGATAAGCTATTTACATAAGCTGATGTGCGAGCACAAGCATGTTATATGAGCCAAGTTTGTGTTGTCGTCACAGTTGTTGTCACAGTTGCTGTTGTTGTTGTTGTTGTTGAGTGTGTTCCCCCCCCTTCCGCAAAAAGTTTGAAAGTCATAGCAAGCTGGGTCAGCCCCGGGATTGTTGAATATATGTGTTTTTGGGACGCTCGCCAAGTCAGCAGCATAAAATACGCGACGGATTAGCGCACAACAAAAACCAAGTCCGTTAAAGTAGGAGGGGAATTCCCCCTCCCTTCCTTCCAGCAACCATACAGTGATCACAGGATTGGGTTCTGGTTCCTTGAACTCCCCCTTTGTATTCAGCGCTCAATGGACGCTTTTAATGGTATTGAAAATGGGCCAGCAAGCGACAATGATGACCACGCGACGTCAACAACGATGTTCCTTCTTCACTGCGGTGGTTTTGGTGGTGGTGATGGTGCTGGTGGTGTCCAATTACGTCGCATAAACAATGCGTTTTTTATGGCGCTAGCGATTATGGCTCGACAACAACAACAACAACAACAACAACAGCGGCAACAAGAATAACAGCACAAAAATAACAACAGATAAGCCACGACGCATAAGCCACCATGGCGTATACATGATTTTTGATGCCTCCTTCAGCCTGATTTCATTATGAAGTGCAAATACATAACAGAATGTAAGTACACTTTGTGTACACACATACTATCATGTGTCTGTGTATGCGTGCCCATAATAATCACAACAAATTTACAGGGTATCTTCAACTCAGTTACATATATTTTAAATGTATGTCTCTAAAACTGGGGCAGTTAATAACTAACTAAATAATTTAGTTTGTTAAAACGAAACGTTTAAAATTTATGTAAATGCATTAAGAATAATTAATTTTCCATACGCTTTTCAATATAATCTATATAAATTTATAATAAGGGATATTTTATTTAAATTTTGATTTTAGTACTAAAGGCAACTGCAATTTTTTATTAGTTTCGAAATTTCAATGACAGCAACAATATTTATATTTATATATATATTTTCTATCAAGTGAAACTTATTGAATTAGTTTTTTTTTAAGATTTTGCTAGAGATTTTAATGTAAATTGCTCGAAATGCTGTCAATAAGTGATGGATTTGATTTGGGAGTAAATGTTATTTATAGGGTATGAAGTTTGACGTTCGATGGAGTGTACATGCAAAAAGCTGCCCAGTCATGTTTCCCCTCTCTCCTCTCTCCTCACGTCCTTCTCCTTCGTCCTTCTGTCCCATCACTAAATCAAATCCCCTTGTCACAACCAAAGTTGTGCCCAAGTCATTTGGCTTAAATCGATGACGGCGTCACAATTTTTGGTTATGTTATATTTCGCATTGTTTGTTGGTCATCCAAACACACACACACACACACACACACACACACACACACTCACATCAGTCTTTATATTTGTTGCTTTCAGCTTCTTTGACTTTGACTTTGCCTTTTGTCTTGTTACATTTCCGCTACTTTTGCTATGACTGCAAATTTCTCTCAGTTGCCCAGTTTCGCTTCTTCTTTCCCTACATAGTCTTCTCCTTTCAGTTTGGTCCGTTTTTAGCCCGTTTAGCATCTTTGGCATACAATTTGATGGTTTGGTCCATTCTCATTTCGCTTTTGCGTTTGCCAATTGACAGTGAAAACTAACGATACGGAAAAGTAAACGCACTGTGAGTAATATTAGTTTGTAATTTGATTTTATGTTGCTCATTGTTGTTGCTGTTGTTGTTGTTGTTGTTGTTATTATCCTATCCTGCTTGCCATACAATTGCAGGCAATTGTCAGACGCGATGTAATTGAAGTGACATATAGCCTGGCTACAATTGTCTGTGTTGTAATACACACACACACACACACACATATATATATATATATATATATATTTATATGACTATTTTTTGCTAGAATTCAGAGAGTCAGCGACAGAGACTACTTAACGTTAATGCACTGACAATTGTTTATTTGAGCTCTAGTGATCCACTTCAAATAAATTACTATTTATGCCCATTGTCTTAAGAGCTAATATATATATTCCACTGTAAGCACCGAGATTCTCCAACCAACGACTAAACTCAATTTATTTCAATTTTCTTTTTACTCAAAGTATATTTTTTATTTTTAAATCAATTATTTGCTATTAATCTTCTTTTCTACATTCAATTTGATGGATATAATAAAATAATAAATAATAAAATAAAATAAAATAATAAATAAATAATAAATAATAATCCTTATAATTTTAGTAAATTTTTTGTTTTTTAAATGCGTTAGTTACAAACAATTTAAAGTATTTAAAACAAAAATGAATGTGTGATACTTTTTTTAACAATTGTTTTTAATGTTTGCTTTAAATACTTCTGGCTTTAATTGTTTTAATGTGTCTCAGATTTCAGTATTTAGCACTTTTAGGCAACTCTATAAAGTAAACTTGATAATAGAGAACTGGGCAACTGAGAACTGTTAGCTGTCTCTTTCGCACCAGTGGCGAGAATATTGCTATCTCTTGCACTCACTGAGTCACTGATATGCAAATGATATTGTATTGTGTATGGCTATATAAAACTGATATCTGGCGCACAAATCTTAGATACAAACAATATATTCAAAAAGCGACCTAGATCCTGGCTCAACGTCGAATAACAACAGCCGCAACAACAACAACAACAACAACAGCAGCAACAATAACAACAAGAACAACAACAATGAGGACTACAACTGCGATAATAATAACAATAGTAAAAGTGAATGCCAGCTCGAAGCAGAGCGGAAGGAACGTAGTGAGCGATGGCTTGTTGTAATGTGCCACCAAGGGGTGGAAAGGGGGTGAAAGGGGGAGACCTGACTGGTTATGTGGTTGTGGCACAGATGATGGGGCAGCCGCGAGGTGGCGCCACAAAAGAATAAGAAGGAGAGGGAGAGGGCAAGAATGAAAGTCGAACGACAGAGAGCATTTGGAATATTTAAAAATTACACTCGAAATGAAATGTGGCCAGAATTCTGAGCATTGTTGTTGTCAGTGTTGTTGTTGTCCCTGTTGGCCGAGTCGAAAACAATGGGCTAGAACCTTTGAATGGCAAATATGAGAGCAAATAACTAGGCAAATGTCAGTGCGAAGTGCAAAACCGAAACCGAAACCGAACCCAAAACCGAAACTGCAAGCGTATCCAAAATTAAATGGAAATGGCAATGGAATTGGAATGCGGAATTGGAATTGCCATTGCAGTGAAAGTGACACAAATAGAGAGAGAGAGAGAAAGTCACTCACTCCACTTTCCGCTCACATTTCTCTACCACCTAATACTCGTTGGCAATTTCTACGGCTATTTCCTGCCAGCAATTGCTTCCAACTAACTGACTAACTAACTGACTAGCTGACTAAATGAAGTGGTCATTCGATTTTTAGTTCAAGGGCGTAAAGTAGCGCAAAAATAGCAAATAAAAAATAAAGAAAAGCAGTTCTACAAAAATACAGGCAGACGAGACAATGTATGTGTGTGTGTGTGTGTGTGTGTGTGTGTGTGTGGCACATGTGACATGACATGCAACACTGAAGTTGCCACATTTGAGGGCAAAGCACCATTCGGGTTAAAAGGAAGCCCGTTAATAAAATTGCAGTCAGTTGCGGACTAACAAACAACAACAACAACAACAATTGCAACAACTACAATTGCAGCAGCAACAACAAATAGTGCATTATTGATTTGTTTTAACAAGCACTCGTATCGAAGTTGTTGTTGTTGCTGTTGCAACGTTGCACTACAAAAATTGTCAACGCGACAACAACAAAATAAAAGTGCTTGCAAGGTCGTTGAATTTGTGGGTAAGGTAGAAAAGCCACGCCCCCTTTTTTTAGTAATTGCTGCGAGTGTTGTGCAGCTGAAAATGTGACAGCAACAACAGCAACAACAACAACAACAACAACGACAACGATTTGTCTTTGGTTTATTTTTATTGCGGCTTATTTGATTCGCAGGACAAGCAGTGAGAGTAGAAGAAAGGAAAGAGAGAGCATTGCTCATTTATATTGAGACTGTACATATTTCCGCAACGAGTCAAAGCCAAGTCGTTGCCTCTTCTTCTCCCCCTTCTCCTGCTTCTCCTGCACTCTACACTCCTTCCCTTCACCCTTCCTTTTGGGTAGTCATCATGCGGCGTCAACGTTCACCGCAATTTGTGTGCCTGCAGTGACCCAGTAACATGAAAAGCAGCCGCATCGACAACAGTTACCCCAACCCCAACCCCAAGCCCTATCTCATCCCCAATCCCTTCGTCAACCCCTTGCCGACACTGACGTCTTGCTCTCACCCTTTTTGGGGCCGTTGTGAAGCGGCTTCCGCACAAATTCCTCCATTTGACCCACTTAAATGGCGTAATTTATGATTTTACAGTGTGAAATTGTTTAAAAGTGGCGCCCCCTAGCAGCGTATTCAAGAAGTGTCGGCTCCTTTTTCTCTACCTCTACCTCTACCTCTTCTTCTTGTTCTCCTACTTCGTTCTTTGCCTTAACCATGTCGTACAGTGCGAAAGTAAAGTGAAACAGGAAACGTAAGATATAACGTACAAATGTTGATGATTTAGACGCCTTGCATATGCCAGCTAATAATTTATGGACTCTTCAAAAACTCATTAAAAAGTCCATACATATAACTGAAAAGTACTATGCAATTTTAAAGACGTGACCTGATTTTGATATGTACACACAATACATTTAAACAATTATGGATTAAATGAGTGCAGTTTCAGAATTTAAAAAAAAAACAGACAATTGTTAAGATTTAAAAAAAAAATTTATTTTTGGGAAATTAATGAATTAACGAAACTATATATGTATGTAATTATTTAATACATATATTTTATTATGGTTTAAATGAGGGCAGTTTCAGAATATAAAATAACAGACAATTGTTAAGATAACAAATAATTTTATTTTTGGGAAATTAATAAATTAACAAAACTATATATATATATATTTATATATGTATTTATTTGGATATCTTTTTAATGCTGGAACAACAAATATAATCTCATTAAAATGCATCAAGAAAGTGTTTAAAATAGCTTCAGGTCTTAGCTATAAATTAAAAGAAGCTAAATTCAATTGTTTTTTTCTCTTCGTTATTTTAAAATAATATTTCATTTTGAGAAATATTATAAATTATACATATTTCTAAGGCATTTATTTGAGGAAACTAATGTTCTACTTTTAGAGCAACGTGAATAAAACTTGGAGTAATTAGTTTTCAATACTGAAAGCTGCTTATATGTCGCAAAGAGATGGACTGAATAATTTAAATAGACTAGTACATGTAACATAATTCAATAAGTTTATATTTTTAAAAAGAAAACTTTGATTTTGTTTTATTCTTTTAATTCTGTTCAGAATAATAGAACATTTTAAATACCAGTAATATAAATTTAGTAAGCCAACAATAAGTTTGATTTATCATTAAAAAAAAAGTTTCTATATCTTCTGTAATAACAAAATGCATTCCTTCTCATTACGTTTTCCTCTCAATTTGATTGAATTTATATTAAATTTAATATGAGCAATGTCTGCAGTTAATTTTATTTTAAATACAATTACAGTATTCTAAATAAGTTTAATCATAACTATTTATGACCCAAATGAATGCTATTTTTATTCGTACCAATATTTAATTTATTTACTCTAACTTATATTGTTCCAAACACTATCTCTTTCTATCTTATGCTCTCTCTCTCTTTCAGCACAATAAATGCTTGACTTTTTGTGGACTTTGGCAACAAGCAGCAGCTGTTGCTGTCATTAAAAATACCGCAGACCAAAATCTGCATACACACACACACACACACACATACACACACACACACACACACACACACACACATATATTTATTGAGAGACATATTGAAGTAACCTCTAAAAGTAATAAATAGAAGAAGTCCTCTAGCCCACGAAAAATTGCTACAAATTAATCGGAAAATGCTGCCCCAATGCCCGATTTGGTTGTGTCGTCCGTTTATGTAGAGAGGAATCTCCCAGAGAGGGGTAGGGAGAGGGGAGGGGGAATATTCGAAATGAGCTGAACGTCGGCAATTTGTAGGCCATAAATTTTAAAGTGAATTAATGGCGTTTGAAATCCAAATGGCGCTAGACATCAGCACAGACGACGACTCTCGTTTCTCGACTCTCGTTTCTCGTTTCTCGTTTCTCGATTCTCGTTGACGACAATGTCGCAAGAAGAGCCGCAAAATTTTAATGTCGTTGGCATTTGTGCCGTTTTTTTGGGGCGTGGCTGTTTGAAGCAGGGCGCGGGGAGCGGGAGGGGGGGGGGTCATGGCTTGCGGCAAGGCTCAGTGGCACAACTCGTGGCAACGCTTGTGGCTGTTGGTCGTGATGGAGAATGAATTGAAATCAATTGAATTAATTATTGGCGCTTAATTGATTGAAACGAAGCGAATTCAGCGCAGTTTTCCCCCCATTTCCCCATTTCCTCACATTTCTCCTTCTCTCCCTCTCTCCTTCTCCACTCTTCGCCCTTCCTCATCATCACGTTAACAAGCTGCCAACTGTTTCCATTCATTCCCTCTTGTTGACTTCTTCTCTCTCTCACTCTGCCACTCTCTCTCTCTCTCTCTCACACTGGCACTGCTTTTCACTCTCCTTCTTCCTTGCCACCTTCCCCTTCTCCCAATCACATTGTTGTTGCCAAATAGAGCGCATTTTAGCCATTTCATTTTCATAAAATCAATTAGCCGTTGACGTTGTTGCTGCTGTTGCTGTTGCCAGTTTCTGTTGTTGTTGTTGTTGCTGCCAGTTGCCCCATTTTCAATACTCGCGAGCAACAACAACTACACACACACACACACACACACACACACACACACACACACACACACAGGAACTAAATAAAGCAGACAACAGCAGCAAAGCGTGGCATGCAAAATATCAGCAGCAAAGCGTTGCAAGTGCTAAAGAGAGTAAAGAGGAAAGAGGAAGAAGGGTGGAGGGTGAAGGGAGATGTGTTGGTGTTGGTGTGAAGGGTGAAGTGTAGTGGAGCGAATATTGTTGTATTGCGTTTGGTAACAGCAATTGAACGAGTTTATTGATTGGCCACGTTGCCCCCTTCTCCTTTCTCCCCGCTTTCTTCACTCTTCTGCTTTCTTCCTTTGCCCATGCTGTTCTTGTTTGTTTTTGCATGTGTTTTTGTGCTTGTTGGCTGTTGATTTCGTCTTAAACGTTTTGCACTACATTGCAAATTCACGTCTATTGAGAAACGTTAATCTAGTCGCACTCACCGTTGTCGTTCCACGATTGTCCTTAAACGATTCTCCAAGAATATCAAACAGAGCGACAGTTAATTTATCAATCCTCCGATCCGAGTGCATTTCAATGGAAAGCGAATTAGCATCAGGACACAACACTGTGGACACATGGCGCAATGATTTCAACAGTCTGAAAGCAAAATAAAACAGAAGTTAAAACATTTTTCGATTTTCGAAATCAATATTTTGATTTATACAAAGGTTTTTAATTTTTACAATGTTTAGCATAATGTGATAAAGAGATTACTAACAGATACTACTTTCTACTTGTATCTATTTATTATTTGGTACTAAATATTTATAATATAAATAAATAAATAATTTATAATAGTTATATTTATATAATATAAATAAATAAATAATTTATAATAGTTATAAATATTTAGTAACTATTATAAATTATTTATTTATTTATATTATAAATATTTAGTACTAATTCATCAACTTCATCTGTTTAATAAAGTAAATTTCGTTCATTAAATTTAAGATTGTTGCCTTTGAACTTACGTGATCTTTAAGCTTACGTAATATTTAGTATGGCTAATTAGTTTAAAGGCATTAGTTCGAAAAATTGTATTAAAGTTGACAAAAAAATTCCAAAATTAATTCACAATTTTGGTTATGATAACATATCTATGAAGATATTACTGAGTATTGTTGAAGAAATTATCTGTTTAACCTTTATATCAATTCAAAAACTTATGAATTTGGAATTTATTAAAACTAATTTAATTGTAGTTTTACTTAATTAAGTTTATTTTGGCATCCGACAAAAATACAGGCCCATTTATTATATGAGACTATTAAAAATGGGTAAAACAAAGTTATAATGGTAGAGTTACTACTTCTTTAATATTCAACAACTGCATTATAAATTGAAAATTATTGACATTCAATGCTGGTTCTAATGTATTATTTATTATTTAAAGCACACTTAATATTTTTAGACCCCGTACTTATTTTTTTTTTAATAATGTAGGTAAAGTGACCATCTTTAATTTCCATAGTCAGTCCAAATTGTCGATTATTAGATGTTAGTACATGTCCATGAAGATGACTTTAATTCTTTGACTTTAGAGGCTCACATGTGCTCGAAAATATCTGATTCTGTATTGGATTTAAGGTACAGGTTAATATGATAGTGCACAGAAAGACAGAGAGAGAGAGAAAGAGAACGAGACAGACAGAGAGAGAGATAGAGAGAGAGGGAGCTAGAATCCCAGACCAGGAGCAGCTCTCACCCCGCCATTGCACTCCATTTCCCATTAGTCATACGGCGCAGTGTTGCATACTTTCTGGCGCTGCCTCAAATTGTGACTCTGCCTCTGTTTCTGCCTATGCCTGCCACTGTTGGGAACTGGAAGTTGGGGGAGGGGGAGCGGAACGTACTCGTAAGCCTATTGCATAGAGCATGACTGACGTTTGGCAGCGCCGGCAGCAGCGCACGTTGACCTTATTTGCATGTACCTGTGCCACGGAATCAATTCTTGGCTGCAGTTGCAAGCCATCCCACCATACAACCCACCAAGCCACCAAACCACCGCCTACCTTTATTGCGGTTACGCTGGGCGGCAACTGCAACAAATTGAAACGAATTCTCGTATTGGAGTTCGAATTGCGATTGAAATTGGTTTCACTGCAGTGGGGCGGGGACCAGGAATGGTATCGCCACCCTCCACCCACCAATCCAAACCTCTCTGTCCTAAGGCGGTGAAAGTGCTCTTCATCTCTCCCACTACCTCTCCCCTTCCCATTCTCCCACCGCTTTTGCTCTGTGTACGCTGTGTTGTTGATTATTGTTGACGGCGTTGATTTAATGCAAAAAACGGTAGCAGCAGCGACGCTGGCAGCGACGTCGACGCCAGCTGCTTGACTTGGCGTGCCACTAAAACAGGCAAACGAAGAAAATGCGGAGAACAGGCGAAAAAAAATAAAGGCATCAGAAAACAGAAAACAGAATAAAAATGTTAAAAGGCGCTTCTAAGTAAATAACTGGGTTTATGGGTCGATTGGGTGCACCAAATCGTGAGTCGCACACAGAGTGCCAGACGATGGAGAGGGGGGCAGAGGAAAAGGAAGAGACAGCATAGAATGTGCAGAGACAGGTCAAAGGGAAAGGGAGCCAACATAACGATTGATGGCGTGACAGCGACGGCGACGGCGACTGCGACGGCGACTGCGAACCGCAAACAAGCACAGTGGGGCAGGAAGCAAACTAAGAACAGGCATATCAATCATACAGAAAATATTAACATACTACCTAAGTATAAATAAGTTAAAAAACATTCAAAGTTAAATAAAAAATTGTTAGAATAAATGACAGAAGTATTTTATTTTATTTTGTATTTCCATACAAAAAAATATTATTATTATGTACATAAAATATAATATATTCATTGCGAAAAATGATACTTAATAAATTTTTGGAAAAAAACTACAATTTGTAGTAAAAAATTCATTAAAAAAGTATGACATGCAAATACAAAAGTCTAAAATATAAGATAAAATGCTACTCAAATAAATATTTATTTATAAAAAAGTAAGTTTTTTAATGAGACAATTACTATTCTTAAGTAAATTTTCATAAAATTCAAATTTAAATTGAATTTATTCATTTCATAAAATTTAATTCCACAGATAAAAAACATTGACGGGGTTTTAAAAAGAAAACAAGATAAAGTCTAATAAATTTTTTTTATTAACTTTTTTTTTTTGACAGCAACATATGTCAGTTGTCCCACTGTACATTGAATTGCGCCATTTCATTGATTGTTGCAAATGCGAATGCGGCCAAAAATTGCAAAACTGCGTTACAAATTGTGCATATGTATGTGTAGTGTAGTGCTGTGTCTGTATGTGTGTGTGTGTGTCTGTGTGTGTGTGTCTGTATGTGTGTGTGTGTGTACTTGTGCTTGAAGTGGAATTAGTAATGAAGTTTGCCAATGGTTTCAGTTTCAGCATTTTGGTTTCGTTTATTTTCTATCTTTTTTTTCCATTCTTTTATTTTTTTTATTTTGGCACTAACAGTGTGCATTAATTGCATTCACGTTGCGGCGAATCGTATTGAATTTTAAAGTGAACTTTAGGAAAACAACGAACGTGTTAAAGAAAATAATGAAAATCATTTAATCAACAGTAGAAGTTTATATAAATTTAATAAAATGGCCCCATTGTGATAACCAATGCGAAAATCGATTGCGATTACAATTTTAGTGCTTTGAATATTCTTTAATTCATTTTTGTTAATTCATCAATTGCATCTCATTTTGCTTGATATTAATATTTTATTTTTTAGTTTCTAAGTTTTCTCTTAAATTCACAATATTATGTCATTTCTATGATTGTCTTATTTTGATTTTAATAAATTAAAAATTCCCTCTAGCTTTCATTTTAAAATGTCATGGAAATGTCACATGTTAAGTTCCAACTTTCAATCAAGCTGCCAAAACTTAAGCTTAACACAAAAATAATAATCAAAGCTAGATATTTGCAGTGATTGCAATAAAAGCTATTTTTCAAAAATTAATTTTAAAAAAATCAACAATTAAAAATATTTTTCTAAATTAGTGGATTGAGCATACAAATATTAAAAATTTAATTTAATATTTCATTCAAAAAATGCAATTCAGAGTATCTTAATGTTGACACATTAAAACTTATATTTATTGTGTTAACAAATCATAATTAATTTAGTCTTTTGAGTTGACCAAATGATTTATTTAGGCTAAAACAATTTCAATAGAATTTTTGTTATTATTGGCTATTGATTTGTTGACAGTTGTAAATCAACATGTTATGTTCTGGGCTTTGTATATTTATAAGCACAAATAAATTATAATATTATGATTTACATTATGCAAATTGACAGAGCTTCAACTGAAGGTATTTGGACTTTGTGCCTAGTCAAGTTCAATCCGTTGGCTGTGACAGCTAGAATGACCTGCTGCACTAATGTCACACACACACACACAGATACACACACATACAGTTGCAGTCTGTCAGACGTGAAGCATTTCAACTCAAGCAGAACCAAATGCAAACAAGCAAGCAAACAAAGTTTGCGCCTCCATGAGAGCTGTGTGTGTGTGTGTGTGTGTGTGTTTGAGTGTGTGTGTGTGTGTGTGGAAAACAGAATATAGACAATTACACATTTGCCACTGCAGCGAGTACGCAGTATTTAAATAAACGACAAAAGGTAAATGAACTTTATCACCCAGCAGCAACAACAAGAAATGACATGTTATGAAATACACACAGATACTAAAGTAGAGAGCTGCACTTACACACACACACACACACACACACATGTGCATTACATAAGTGCATTTGTTTGTATGTATTTACAACAAGTCAGCGACGCGACTTTGCCACCTTTTGGGGCAGACTCTTGGACTTCTTCAGAAGCCGTTGTCTACTTCTTACTGCTGACTTGAGGACAGCTGCTCGACTTTAGGTATACCCTGTGTTAAGATTAACTTTAGAATTATTTAATTGCATATCTGTTAATATGAAATACAGATTAACTTTACTCAATCAAACTTAATTAACATTAATTCTTTATAACAATTTTATTTATTGAAAATCTCTATACATTAAATTGGCTTTGTGAAAAGTATAAAGCGTATACTTTAACTTAAATAAAAAAAAGAATAACAACAATTGAATGGGCCTCAGTTTGGTTGACTAAACTTGAGCATTTATTGGATTAAGTGGCTGTTGTCTTAACTGCATTCTTAGGGTATCAGAATATTCGAATTTAGCTGGGAATTTATTGCAGTTGTTTCTTCTAGAGATTCTCGTGTTATTTCATTTGTAGCTTTGCCAGCAGCGAGGTGGCAAAAGTGTCAGCGAAAATGAATAACAGACAAACACACACACACACAGACACACTTGCATAATACACCCACACATATATTCAAGCATGCACATGAATATTTGCGTGTATGTGTGTATTTACTTATATCGTTGGCATCCATAATGAAATATGCAAAAATATAAAATAAATAGAAGCTGCAGAAGAGTAGAGGCAATGCACATGAGCAAACAGAGAGAAATGCAAAATCAAGAAAAACATGCAAAAAAAGAAAAAGAAAAAAGGATTTTATAACTGCAGTAATAAATGATAAACAAGTGCAAGCTGGCCAAGTTTCAGCAGAGAGAGGGAGACAGCAAGAGGGACCAGCCAGTCAGAGCCTGTTATTGAAAACTGTATGTGTGTGTGTATGGATTTTCACACTCAGCAATTGTCTGCGTGTGTGTGTGTGCTTAGTACGTGCCTTGAAATGCAATGAACGAGCGTCAAAAGCAACCTCAGCTGCATCCCGACCTGGAAGCCGGGTTCAGCCTTTTGCCCAGGATCAGAGCTCACAACGCACAACTCAGAACTCATGATGCAGCTAGAATCTACCACAAACTCCATATACACACACACACACACACACACACACACACACACACACACACACACACACACATACTCTGCATATATGTTTAGTAGTTTACGAGCATAGAAACTTATATATATTTACATTCTCGTATGCATGTCTCAGTGTGTTTATGTGTGTGTGTGTGTGTGAGCACATTCAATTAATGTCGTAAGTAAAACCAAGAGTGCTGCTGCATGTGGCAAGTGGCAAGTGGCATGTGGCTTATCATGCACAACAAATTATGCCAAAAATAATGCAATAACCATAAAAAGAAACAGCTGCAATTTTCGGCACATGAAAAACCAACTCACAAACAAGAATGTATATAGGATAACGAACTGTTTCCATTCTGATTTTAATACATGCCATGTTTTAGTCTAAAATAATAAATTAAATTAAAGTACTTTTAATTTATATAAATAAAACTACTAAGCATTGAAATAATAAGTAATTTACTTAAATTAATTAGTAGCACAAATCTAAACCAAAATTTTAATCAACCAATTATTATAATAGTATAATAATGTAATTCATTAAATGAGCAAATATTTTATTCTTTAACTTTTATGAAGGTTTAATTCTATGGGATATGTACAACACTTTTTTCAGAAATATAATTTGGTAAAAATATATACTAGACTAATTTATTCAATTATATTTAATAATAGGGCAACATATTTATTTATTTAGCTTGATCTCTTAAAGATGTAAATGCCAAAAATTTAAGAAATAATGCAATTTAATATAAGTAATAAAGAAACTACTCGAATTAAATTGTAAAATTGAAGTTAGTCACCAAATAAAATAGCGAATTGAGAAACAACTTTGACAGTTGCAAAAAAAAGAAAGATAGAAATAAAATAGAAGAATGAAGAAACAAGAGAAAAGTCAAACCGCGAACACTTAATTTTAGTGCAGCTGTTGCCAAAGCAATGAACGGAAGTAAGAAAATGTAAGAGCAAAAAAAGAATAATTTAAAATAAAAAAAAAGAGAAAATAAAATGATTGTTTTAGTTTTATTAAAATGAGTTTTTATTAAAAGCCAGTGGCCAATCGGAAAAGTTCGTAGTTGTTGCTGGGCGAGAAGTTGTCAAAGGCAGCAACAGCAACAACGACAGCAACAACAACAATAGCAATAAAAAGTGCTGCCAATTTGTGTGTAATTTACAGCGCTATAAGGCAGTGGGAGGTTGGGAGCTGAACAACATAAAAAAGTTGCCAACTATTTAGCTGCATGGCATAAAAACTTGGCAGACACACGAGCAGACTGAAATGGACCAACCGCGACGGCGACAGCGCGTTCAACAGCAGCAGCAGAAGCTGCAACACAGGAGCATGCGACTGCATGGGGGCAATGGGGACAATGCCACAGGGATGTTGCATTAACGCTGGCCAAAAATCTCAGCACTTGCAGCTGAAGTTTTTCGCAATGGAGCAGAGAGTAGAATACAAAAAAAAAAGAAAAAAAAAAAAAAGAAAAGAATTAAATGAAATTATTTCGCGGACAAAGCAAAACACTCTTTATGCAATCGCTCCATCTCGCTCTCGCGCTTGCAACAATAACGGTACAAGTGGCAAGAGCGTCGAGTTAGTTAGTTTGCTTGTCTCTGTCTCTGTCTCAACCTCAACCTAAACATCTCCAACTCCAACTTCAACTCCATCTCCAGTCTCATTCTCATCTTCGTTCTCGCTGCGGTCATGTTAGCCTGGCTGGCAAGTTGGTTAAAAAGTTGTTGATGCAGTAACTGCCCACGGGGAGAGACAGCAACAGAGTGCGACAGAGAGAGAGAGAGAGCCAGCTTGGTGAAGCGGATGGCCAACGACCTGACTGTCTGTTCTAAAGGTCCTAAAGGGGGGAACAGGGTCAAAACACACACATGGCAAACGTGTTTCTATTTTGCAACGTAAGCACAAATTTTGTAAACTTCAGGCGTGGCAGACTGGACGCATACACGTGACAGCCACTGTGCCAACAATGTTTAATTAAAAAAACAATAATGTAATTATTCTCCAAAAAAAAGAGTAGCCAAAAAACCCCGTTGAACAAAGCGATGCAAGTAATAAAATTTTAGCGTGTTTGCAATTCGATTAAATGGCTGAAAATCTTTTACATGTAAATACACTGAAAAAAAAGACCAACTTCTAAAATCAAGAATATTCATCTTAATTATTTTGTTCTTAAAATAGGATTATTTAAAGACCAAATTGCTAAAACTAAGGATATTAATCTAAAATCTTAATATAAAAAAAAATCTTAAGTTGTTAGGAAAGTATAAATACTATTATGTATCAATCAAATGGTGGCCCGTGGCGCTCTGGTTAGAGAAACCGCTTCAGTTGAGAGGCAGCGGCGGTTCGAATCCCACTCGTAAGAAATTAATATAACATTTTTAAAATTATTTTAACAAAAACAGAACAAAATGTATATAAATCAAAATTTTATAATAAAAAAATTATAAATATACAAAATTATGTTTATTTATTTTATTTTTTTATTTTAATTTTAAGATTTATTCTAACAATAAGAGCTTGGTCTTTTATAAAATGTTCTTAAAATCTCTCGGTGTTCTCTTAATTTAAGAACTTTATGTTCTCAACGCACTGTTTAGACCAAAAATCTTAGTTCTACGACCAAAATCTTGATTTTAGAAAATTTTTTTTATTAGTGTATCTCTAATAGTTAAATCAATTTTACACATATAAAAAAATTTCGTGAGATTAGACAATTTGCATCGAAATATATATTTAAATTCGAATTTCTAAATTGCTTCGCTTTTAAGTTTGACGATGTAGCGATAGCTCTAATAATTATTGGAACAAAAATATTCATTAAAGTTTTTTAATCTTAAGCTGATCTTAATAAGGGAAATAAAATGAACACAAGTTACAAAGAGATGACAAAAAATAGATGAAATGGAAAATGATGAAATGTACATAAAAGTCACTATGACATTTAAGCTGCAAGTGGTATGAAAGTAGTACAAAGCAAAGGTGAATAAAAAATGCAATAAAAAAGTAAAAATCTTAAACAAACTGCTAATTTGTTAATAAAGAAATGATGGAAAACGAGAAGATTGGAAGGGCGAGTACTTGGACATGTTCTATGTGGAGTTTTGAAGCGTTCACTCAAAGTGAAGAGACGACATGTTCATGGTTATTCCAGCAAGAGCAGCTTAACAGGAAACTGTTGTTGCTGCAGTTGTAGATGTTGTTGTTTTTATTGTTGCAGCTGCTATTCTTGGTATGGTATGGATGTGTGGCAAGCAGAAACAATGTGGCAACTCCCGCAGAACATCTTGTTGCATTTGCAATTTCCGGTTTTGCACACCAGCGGACCCACAACAACCACACACACACACACACACCACACACACACCACACACACACCACACACATACACACACACACATGTATACACGTATACACACATACATGCGGCATGTTTTACTAAAAATGTGTCAACACACGACAAAGCAAAAACAAACAACTCAAGTTCTTGTGTTGTGGAACAGCGCAAGAAACATGGCAACAACAACCACACAACAACAACAACAACAACTGCAACAACAAAGGCATCTTGTTGTATTGCTGTTACTGGAACTCGACTACCTCCCGGTTTCCCATTCCATTCCCAATCCCAATCCCATTCCCATTCCCAATTCTCATTCCTATTCCTATCTCAAAAACCCGTTCTCATTCCCTTTCCCGTGGTCATTACAATGCAGCTACATACCGAGAGAGCCAAACAACAACTCACTGGGACATCCACACACACTTACACACACACACACACTCACACACACACCCACAAGATGTGAGGAATGGGGCAGGAGGAGAGTCACGTGCTTGCACCATTTGTTTATGCCTTCTGCAACTTCTACTTTTACTTCGGCTCCTTTTCCATTCCATTCCATTCCATTCACTTTGTTCAACGACTGTTTCGTTTTTCGCTTGGCTTTTATTTCATAGTTTCTCAGCTTGCTGCTTCTTCTTCTGCTTCTTCTGCTTCGTCTTTTTCATCTCTTTTTGCAACTGCCTTAGAGCTTTCAATTGTCGCTAGACAAAGCAGCCACAACAACTGCAACTACAACAAAGTACGGATCAACACACAGCGAAGATAGAATCACACAAAGAAGATGCGGAAAGGGAAGAGCAAAGGGAATAGGGGATAGGTGAAAATAAAGTCAAAAGCTGCACCCAGGACGATTTGCTGACAACTTTAAGCCCATCCTTAGAGCAACAAATAAGCTAGACAAAGAGAAAACAATATAATATCCTAACAAAATGCCTGACTTCAAGAATTTATCACAGCGGAGACTTGCGACTACAACTGAAATGCTGCAACGTCTTAAGCCACAAAGTCTTAAGGTACTTTTGCTATCAAATCTCCAAAAAATACTCTAATAAAATCTACAAAATAAATACATTGCTTTTTTTCATAATAACCAACATTTTACTTTACGGTAAATCAAACGTTTGGTTATTAAAATCATCGATTGTACTGTAGAAAGTTTAATGTTCAAACTATCTCATATCTTTAATTGTATATTTACATTCAAATTTTTTATTTCCACATTTAAAAATAATTATTTAAATAATATTATATATGTTTTGTTATTTATAATTATTTGTATCATAATATATATTTATAAAGTAATAGTTCTTCTTTTTTTCTTAAAAAAAAAAAAGATTTCAAATAATAGCTTTATTTTTGTTAAACAAAAAGTAAGAGATTATTTTTAAATTAAAAAAATCTTTACGGTCTCTGCTATTTATTTATTGCCCTAGTAAACCAACTTTTCTCTCAGTGTAGTGGTTTACTTTGTCAGTGTTTACTGCTCGCTGTCGCGATATTACATAAAATCTTGAAGGCTTACATATTACCGTCGAAATTACCCATATCAAATATGGCTTCCACTTTATGTTTGACTTCTGCACATGTATGCATATGTGAGTACACGTGTGTGTGCATGTGTATGAGTGTTACGGTTGGGTAGACTCAATAATATGTATATAGATGAGCATGTGTGTAGGTAAATATATAGCAAGAGCTTAAGTAAGCAATTAGTATTTTCCTTAATTGCTTTCAAACTTGTCACTCACTTCCGCGCACGAAAGAGAGAGAGAAAGAGAGAGAGGTGAAGACACTGAGATAAATGCTTAAGTAGTGTTTGTGCCTTGTCTGAATGAGAATTTGTAAATTTGATATCAAAGTTAACTCATAATCCGTGCAAATCCCAGAGTATATCAACGAGTATATCTCTGTCTGTCTGTCTGGCTGTCTGTCTGTCTGTCTGTCTGTCTGTCTGTCTGTCTGTCTGTCTATATAAGACCATCATCAAAAGAGTTCACACTGAATGGCAAATACTGAATCGTTGTTGTTGTTGATGTTGATGTTGTTTATGATGCTGCTGCTGTTAATTGAAACAATTTTCAGTCAACTTGAGCTTAAGTTTACTCATTCTCACTCACAAACAGCGCCCGATGGCAAATACGCAGCTCTCAGCTGCAGGATAAAGCCATAAACTTGTTAAATGGCTGGCATAAAGCAAACAGCATTCAGTCAACACACACACACACACACACACACACACATTAAGTTGAGATACACGTTATAGCTGAGGCTGCATTGTCTTAAATGGCCGCCATCGACGTGCAACTTGGCAACGACGACGACGACGACAATGACAACGGCAGCGGCAACGAAAATGATGTGTAAAACAATCGCGAGTAGTTAATACCCAGTCCCCACCACTTTTCCTCTTCCCTTTCATCTCCAGTCTTAGCTCTGTCTCTTATTCTCTGTCTGGTAAGCAGCACACGCGTCGTATACGCAATATGCCAAAGTTTATGCGAAATTAATCTTAATTGCTTTGAGCAGGCAGCGACTAGCGGTAAAGTATTGTGTGTGTGTGTGTGTGTGTGTGTGTGTGTGTGTGTGGCGTAAACAATTGAGACAATGAGGCGCAGTGTCAGTCTCAATTGTCTGCAACTGATTCCAGTAATATTCCAACTCCAGTTGGAGGCAACTTTCAATTGGATTGAAGCAAGCTTTAACAATTTGAGAGTGTCGTTTGATATCAAACCTTTATTATAATTAATAATATTTATTAATATTATTTGATCTTTCTAGGCTTTCGCCAATGCTTGCAACAAATGTTGCATTATCATAAGAAAGTATTGATTAACACCTTACTTTTCACTTTTGTTTTGAGCTCATCAGCTAAAATTTAGTTATAATAAATTTTCATTTTTTTTTTAAATATCAAGTGACATTTTAAATTTTTGGCGAACTTTAATTTCATAGTCAACTCAAATGATATTGAATTTTATTTATTTTGCGATGGTAGATGAATTTGTATCTGATAAACAGTAAGCTTAAAAAATACAAATTTAAAGTTGTAACACATTTGTGTGATGTATTGAAATATTAACAGTACTGACTATTATTTCTAAATACTTTCAATTCGCATTTATGTAGTAGTATTGCAGGTTAATGACTTTTTAGCAAAATATAAGTTGCACATTGTGATTTGTTGTGGATTTCATCGCTGCATATTGAAGTAACTCGGTGCTCACTTGAAATTTACACACATCGATCAACATTATCGACTAATCAATTGAAATTCCATTTTCTCCTTTTTAATCCTGCCATCGACGGCGCCTCTCAGCGCCCATCAGTGGAGGCATGCAACCTGAGGCATAACGTGAAATCCACCTTAAGCCATCGGCGATTTTGCAAAGCACATTTACAATATTGAACAACTTTGCCAGCTGTCTGCATTGTGCCAGCAGCTTTAGACATTCCCATGCTTTAGACACACACACACACCCCCTCCCCCCCCACACCCCCTCTTGCAGCAGCAGCCATGTAAGTGGTGCTGCCCTTGTCCAACAACATTTCTTCACACGGCTGCTCGACGGGTCCTTGGCATTCTCCATGATGTGGCACAAATGGCAATGCGCTTAACGTGTTTCGTGTTCCGTGTTCCGTGTTTTGTGTTTTATGTTGTCGCTGTTGTTGGCTTTCGTGATTGTTGTTGTTGTTGTTGTTGCTGTTGCTGTTGCTGCTGTCGGCGGTGTTGCTGCTGCTGCTGCTGCTGCTGTCGTGCATTGTGAGGCGCTGACACTGCAGCAATCGACGCGACAACAACAAAACGCGATGTAGAGACACCCGAGAACCGAGAACCGAGAACGGAGAACGGAGAACACTAGAGAGCAGAGCAGAGACACCTTGGCCCACGCACAGACAATTTATAAGGCCACAACAGATGTCTGGGACTGTAAACTTTCCGTAAATCTTTGCAGCAATGTCTGTCAGACGCAAGGACGACGATGCGACGCGACGACGACGACGACGACGACGCGACTGTGAAGGATTTTAAATGCAGCTCGCATTGTTGTAGCTGTTGTTGTAGCTATTGCTTCTGGTGTTGCACGTTTGCTGCATGTTTCCGTCGGCATGTCAGCATGCTTACACACACATATAAACAAAGAAAAGATTTATAAGATATAAGTATAAAAGATATAATCACGCTGACAGTGCTGTTGCCCTAACTGATGGTTTATTATATTTATATTTTATATTTATATTTATGTTTATATTTATATTTATATTTATGTTTATATTTATGTTTATATTTATATTTATATTATTTTATGTTTATGTATATTTATATTTATGTTTATGTTTATGTTTATGTTTATATTTATATTTATATTTATATTTATATTTATATTTATGTTTATGTTTATGTTTATGTTTATTTTGTATTTTATGTTTATGTTTATATTTATATTTATGTTTATGTTGTATTTATATTTATTATTTATGTTTATGTTTATGTTTATGTTTATGTTTATATTTATGTTTATGTTTATGTTTATATTTATGTTTATGTTTATATTTATGTTTTATGTTTATTTTATGTTTATGTTTATGTTTATGTTTATGTTATATGTTTATGTTTATGTTTATGTTTATATTTTATGTATGTTTATGTTTATGTTTATATTTATGTTTATGTTTATGTTTATGTTTATGTTTATGTTTATGTTTATGTTTATATTTATGTTTATGTTTATGTTTATGTTTATGTTTATGTTTATGTTTTATGTTTATGTTTATTTTATGTTTATGTTTATGTTTATGTTTTATATTTTATGTTTATGTTTATGTTTATGTTTATGTTTATATTTTGTATTTATGTTTATGTTTATGTTTATGTTTATTTATGTTTTATTTGTTTATGTTTATGTTTATGTTTATGTTTATGTTTATGTTTATATTTATGTTTATGTTTATGTTTATATTTATGTTTATATGTTTATGTTTATGTTTATGTTTGTGTTTATGTTTATGTTTATGTTTTATGTTTATGTTTATGTTTGTATTTTATGTTTATTTTATGTTTATATTTATATTTATGTTTATGTTTATGTTTATGTTTATGTTTATGTTTATGTTTATGTTTATGTTTATGTTTTATATTTATGTTTATGTTTATGTTTATGTTTGTATTTATGTTTATGTTTATGTTTATATTTATGTTTATGTTTGTTTATGTTTGTATTTTATGTTTATGTTTATGTTTATGTTTATGTTTATATTTTGTATTTATATTTTATGTTTATGTTTATGTTTATATTTATATTTATGTTTATGTTTATATGTTTATATTTATGTTTATGTTTATGTTTATGTTTATGTTTATATTTATATTTATGTTTTATGTTTATGTTATTTATATTTGTATTTATATTTATGTTTATATTTATATTTATGTTTATGTTTATGTTTATATTTATGTTTATATTTATATTTATTTTTATATTTATTGTTATCATTTTCCACCATCAGCTGTTCGCTGATGTTTGATTTAGTTGTAGTTGTTGTCTGTGCTTTCATTAAGTTAATCCAGACATGATCATGCATATATTTAACTGGCAAAGAGTCTCAGACTCTCTCAGCTGGAGACGACGACCCTTGCACAATAATTTTTACAAACACTTTTCAAGACTTTCGTGCCCAGTGATTCTACCTCCCTTCTGGCACATAAGTATATAAACTTTATATATGTATGTTACGAGTATATATACTTATGTAGACACGTGCCACCTGCCGTGTTCCAAGTCCTGACAAATTTTTTGTTATGTAAATTTTGTTGCTGTTGCTTCTGTTTGAATCGCCGCTTTTGTTGTTAGACTTTTTGCTCGGTATTTCTGCACCTGTGTGCCAGTAAAGAAGTTTGCATTATTATTGCTCCAGCTCTTTTTGTTGCTGTTGCTGTTGTTGTTGTTGTTGTTTTTGTTGCTGCTGTCATTGTTTCAGGTTGTAGAAACAGCAAAACATGTCTGACTGGGCATAATTTTCCAGCAAGGCACAGATTTTATTTGACTTTTACTTTGCGGAGACTTTAAAAACCCATCCGAGAAATGTAAATACTTGCTCGTATCTGACAACTCTGGGAACTTCAGGAATACCCCATATGATGGATATGCTCACTGATAGATGATGCCATACCTTTTTCTCATTCCTAACACTTTTGTTATTTTAGGCTGCCTGTTATATTAAATTAGTTTTGCTAACGAAACTTGAGCTGATTTCAAGTTAAATATATGTATAGAGAATTTACTGGGTATACTTTTGGACTGGCAGCAAATCCAAGTGAGTCCTGTTGCAATGCAAGTGGTAAGTGGAAAGTGGAAAGTGGAAAGTTACTTTCGAACAGTAAAAGTTGAATATCATTCTGGCCGAAAGAACACAAAATCAAATTTGCCAAACTTTTCTATGGAAAAGTTGCTACGATTTTTGTGGTCGTTGCAGCCGGCCGCATAAACTGGAAATTAATTGATACCTACAACCAGGTTGAGTAGCTATTAAATTGAAATAAAAAAAGTTGCCAGCAAATGATTGATGAAGCAGACTGAAGGTAGAAAGGAGAGAAGTGAACTGAAACTGGACAGACAGTTAAGCGAGTCATTCAATGAGATTAGATGGCTCGTAATGGAAACTCTGAGTACTCGTAAATATATACTATTCAAATTAATTATCTATTTCAGACAAACTAACGAAACGTGTACATACATAAATAAATATATACTAAATTAGACTTAAGTTAATATCTCTCTCTTAGTTCTTAGGGCAAAGTCAACGCATAGTGCGAAGGCATGATAAATAATGATTGTAAATATTACGAGCTATCATAAAGCTGAGCAAAAAACCTCGCAAAAATTCAACTTTGCCTCTCATTCCATAAACCTATTCGCTTTGTGTGTCTCTGTCTTTCTCGTATTCAACCATAAATAAAGACAATAAATATGATGATAATTAAGTGCGTCGCACATTCTCTCAATTTAGCCTTATTAACCCAAAAGAGAGAAGCAAAAAAATAAAAAAAAAGGAAAAAAAAAATGAAATGAAATGACACAGATATTAATTTCCCACACGAAGAGGCCGCAGTCACGACATACGTGGTAACGACAGAGCCCTAGAACCCTAGAAGGAACAAGAATATCAAGCAAACTGAGATGGAGAAATGGGAGAAAGGAAGTTCCCGCTTTGTAAGGGGCAAGTTGGCATATAAAGCCTAAACGTAAACGAGTAAATTGGCAGATTTAAGCAGTAAACACAAAAAGTGGGCAACAAAACAGGCCATATGTCTGTGTGTGTGTGGGGGTGTGTGTGTGTGGGTGTGTGTGTGGGTGTATGCGTATATGAGATATGAAAATATAAAGAAAAATGTCAACAATCTATTGACAGCTGAGACTGTAACTGATTGTGCGGCAGTTTCGGCATTAAAGCAAAGCAGGGCACGTCGCAAACAAAGCCATAAGCACACACCCTACACACACACACACATACACACACACACACACACTACACTCGTACATGTTACGCACACACCCACATAGAAAGAGAGAGAGATAGAGACAGAGAGAGATAGAGAGAGAGAGGCCAACACAATGCTTGTAATTTAGATGTCAATAATTTTGCAGTGCATACTTTTGGGGGCGACAAATATTATTGCCTGGCCTACGTGGAGTGTTCCCCTGTGGCTGCAACAGCTACATATAACAACAACAACAACAACAACAACCACACAAGACGCTCACAGCAACAATAAAATAATGCGAAATTTATAACAAATAAATAACAATTATATGAAACCTAACAAAGCAACATAGTACTATATTCCCCCCATACCACCTTTATGTTATGCCCCTGTCCACATTAAGGGAATACCCATAACTCTTTCCCCCCCTCCTTATAAAAAAAATAGATGGTGTCGTTTGTCCAACAAATGCAAGTGATTTATACGCATTAGATAATTCATCTATAGTATAATATAATAATGATAACATAACATAATATATTAAAAAAAAAAAAAAATACATAAAGCATTTTCAAGAAAACCATTGGAAAGAAAGTTAAATTAAAAAAAAAAACACAAATCTCTTAGAAATTTTAGGAAATTAATAAAGTCAATCAAAATTTGTTTGCATGTCACTTTAATAACTTATTACAATATATCAACAAGGATTAATAAATGTTTCAAAATTCAAAGTTATAAATTTAAATTCTAAATATTAATTATACTCATACAATTAATTGAGTCATCTCTTGACTAATATTAGTCAGTAACACGAGTAATAGCCTAATATCGAATGCTCTAAGGCAGCTTTATAATGGTTATAGAGTAATTTGCCTCTGATTGTTCGCTTGGGGCAATTAAGGTAGATCACACTTCTTGGCCATAATGCCCAGTGTCTCTGAGGTTGTAATAAACAATTAAAATAATGCTAAATAATGTGGTAAAATGCTCAAAGTGCCAGACATAGACATTGACAGCAGCAGGAACAAAAAGGATGCCAACAAACAGGACGAACCCGATGGCTAAGCGTTGGCAGAATAAGCCACAATTAAAGACTGACTGACCCAACGGGTCTTAAAAAAGGGATGCCACTGGACTCTCGACTCTGGACTCAGGACTCTGGACTCTGCACTCTTGTCTCTGCGGTCTGTAGAACTCGACCAGGCTCGAATAATGAGGCAAACCGCAAGAATTACACCAATGCTAAAGGCCAGAAGGGTGAAAAAAGCAACTGATAAAACATTTTAACATTGTATTTATCTATGTGTGCGTTGCTGTTGTTGTTGCTGTTGTTGTTGTTGTTGTGCAATTGCTGTAAAGTGAAATATGCCAAAGTGAATAATTTCTTTTTAATTTTCACTTAAGTGCTTTTTAAATGATTTGCAAAACCGAGTGCAACAAAAGTGAACACAGGCACACACACACACCATTCCCATAACAAACACACACACACACACACACACACACACACACACACACACACACACACGCACGCAAAGCTAGAGTACATGTCATTTTAATACGTCTGGTGTTAAAAAATAAGTAATGGCAAAGGGAATTGAACTAGGAATAGGAGTCAAAGCCAAAACCAAAACCAGAGCTGAGGTCGGATCCTAATGCGTAAGATATTTTCGTTGTTGTTGTTATTGTTGTTGTTATTGTTGCCATTGGGCTGAATGCTTAAATGGGTTCTCTTCTTGCTGTCAGTTTGATGTTCTTTTTTTTTTGTAATCGACTTATTCATTGCCTACAAGCGATTCAATTGCTCAAAGCTGAGACAGAGGGCCGAAGGTCACAGCTTGTCTGCGATTTCGCAATCGCTTTGTTTTTACATTTTATATTCTGAGTGTGTGTGTTTTTTGTTGTTTCTTATTTTCTTTTGGGTAAGCGACGTGCCGGTTGAAAGGCCAACTGCGTTGCCAGCATCTGTCATTACCGTTATTTATGGGGGCGCATTTTAAAACACATCAAATGGGGATGTTCAACCTCATCAATGCTAGCTGCAAACCGAATGCCAAACAAAACCAGCAAAACATTTGCATTGACAGCTGAGCCCGTTTCCAGTCAGGACATTATTTGACAGTACCAAAATGGAGGGAGAAAGACATGATACTGATACTGATACTGATACTGCGTTTCGAACAGCCCAACAATACACTGAGAACAATATCAAGATGAGCCACTAATTTATTTATTTTAATCTCACATCTGTGCATGTTAAAAAATAAATTAAAAATATTGTAACACAAAATGAAACTCACTATAAAAAGCAGAAAATATATATGCTGATTGGAATATTGTATCAAAACTTTTGGTTTTACAAATTTTCAAAAAAAAAATTAATAAAAAACTAGCATTTTTGATATATTTTATGCCAATTTTATTGTGAAATTCGACTTATGCTTTGAATATTATATGAATTATTTTATAACTTTGTATAATAACATTAAATTATTTTATATTTTGTACACATAACAATCAAAATAGATTAAATAATCAAATGACAATAAAATAACTAGATTTTCAATTTCAGGAAGAATATTTTTAGTAACATATTTTAATTTAAAATATTTAAAAATATATTATTAGACTTGATAATACAATTATATATTTTAACGTATGTTTTCTGTTATAAGGTTTTTACAATTTTGTTTTTCTTTTCCCCAATTTAAATTAAAAAAGTTAAATGCTGTTTAAATGTCAATTTTATTTGCTGCAGTTGAAGCGATTCTGATTAGGAGATTTCTTTTCAGCTTTTTCTGCATTTTCGCTTTAAAATGTTTAGCTTGAAAATATAGAATAAAATGCCAGCAATTCGATGTAAATGGCTAAAGGGCTTGACTTGATCAGGCATTGCGAAAACATCAAACCCAAATCCCAAATCCCGAATTCTGAATTCCGACGGGGCGACCCATTGACCAAGTTAAAAATTCTGTTGTGTCCCTTTTTTTTCTTTTTTTTTTCGGTATGAGCGACTCAGCGTTTTATGTGGCTAGATCTGTTTATATAGCCCATGAGTACATATAGTTATGTATGTGTGACATATGTACATATATATGTACATGTGTAAATGCATGTCCATATGAGTTATGCAAACTGTGGTAACTGTTTGCTGTGGCGTATTTCATTTCCAGCAGCCACTTCAAATGCGGTTGGCAGCATTTGGGCCGCGGAATCAAGCGCCAAGAGACCTCATAAAAACGACTAACGGCGCACATCACACCAACACATATTAAAATGTGGCTTAATGGCACACACACACACACAAACACACACACACATAGTCAGTTGCAAAGCGAGACAGAATCGCAAAGGGTTCAAAGTTTAACGAAAAAATAAAAAAAAAAAAACGAAGCTAAAGCATTGCAGTGAAAAGTGCTCGGCAATAAGACACCCTGTAATATTCCAGCACTCACATAAATACATCGCAATTTAAAAATAATTCTTTTCTGAATTTCTATTTTAATAATGCATACAAAAAATAAAAAAAAAAACGAAGCTAAAGCATTGCAGTGAAAAGTGCTCGGCAATAAGACACCCTGTAATATTCCAGCACTCCCTAAAATACATCGCAATTTAAAAATAATACTTTTCTGAATTTCTATTGTGATAATGCATACTCCAGAATTTAAATATATTACTTATAATACCCGGTTGTGCTATCACCAATGAACATAGGGTATGTGAAAGTCAGAAAAGAGAGAAAAGGAGAGTGCGGAAGCAACAAAAAATGTTTCGTTCCATTTTTCTACAATTTTTGTTTCTCATTTTTTGTTCGCTCCAGTCTTTGCGAATTGGTGTCATGCCATGCAAGGATATGCAAGGATATTCATGCACACGATTGCATAATTTGAATCGGTCTAGGCTCCACTTTGCTATTGCAACGAGCAGCGAGTAACGGCAACTTGCAGCTGCCACGTGTCAAAGTTGAAACAACCCCAGGACAGTTGCGAAATTCCCAATGCGCAGCCCGAAAGCGTCACAGGACTGGGCGGACTGAGAGGATAGGGGAATAGGAGACTAGGAGATGGGCCAGCACATCAACTGCAGCAGACAGTAGAGATTCCACATGCCACATGCCACAACCTACAGGACAGCAGCAGCAGCAGTGTGTCTGTGTGTGTCTGTGTGTGTGCATCAGCAACAGTTCATTAATCTATTTACAAGTTCGCGCAGACAGTTACCATAATCAATCAATAGAGGGCGCGTGGACAGTGGGCGTGGCATGGCGTTGACTAATGGCGGCCATGTATCGGCTGTGGCTCTATTGCTCTCTCTGTCACTCCAAGTAGTGCTGCCTTTGGCTGTGGCTGTGGCTGTGGCGAGTTTGGCCCACTTTTTTGTGGCTTACATTGGCCTTGTCAAAGGCTTTTTAAAAGGCACACAATACAATGTTAAAGCCTTTAATAGATTTGACTCCAATACCTACAAAGATCACCCCAAAGTTTCCACAAAATGCAACAAACGAAACTCTTCTAAGCTCTTAACAAAACAAAGCATTGCCTACTTTTGGGATCGCTGAACAATGCATTTAGCTAAAAAGTATGTTCCTTTTCTAACGAAAGATCTAACTTCCATAACTTTGTCAAAATCGAACCGATTTCCAAGCGGAATGTCATTTTGATCATGGTTTGGCCGTTAAATTCATTCTGCATTTACATTTTGTTTATTTGAAAATTTTTATATTTTTCCACCATCATCGATTTCGATGCTAAGGGTCCCCCCTTTGGAATTTTGAAAATTAAAAATTTTAAATCTCAAGTTTTCACTTTTAATCGACTTCTCATATCGTTATTAGTATAAAACAACACTTTAAACTTGATTCTAAGACCTTTCATTTTTTTGTAAAAAATCATGCTAAATTGAACAAAAATTTTGACTTGAAAAGTTGTTAGGTCAAAAGTCGGACCAACTTCAAACATTCATAACTTTGTCAAAACTTATCCGATTTTCATGCGGAATGTCATTTTAATCATGATTTGGCCGCTAAATTAATTCTGTATTTAAATTTTGTTTATTTGAAAATTTTTATATTTTTCCACAATCATCGATTTCGATGCTAAGGGTCCCCCCTTTGGAATTTTGAAAATTAAAAATTTTAAATCTCACGTTTTTACTTTTAATCGACTCCTTATATCGTAATTAATATAAAAATAACAATTTAAATTTGATTCTGAGACGTTTCATTTTTTTGTAAAAAATCATGTAAAATTGAACAAAAATTTGGACTTGTAAAGTAGCAAAATCTGCAGTCTGACCAATTTCAAACTGTCATAACTTAATCAAAACTGAACCGATTTTTAAGCGGAATGTCATTTTAATCATTATTTGGCATTTTAATTCATTTTGCATTTAAATTTTATTAAATTCTTAAAAAAAAATATTTTCCTCTAGATTCTACCAGATATTGATTTCGATGCCAATGGTCCCCCCTTTGAAATTTCGAAAATTCAAGATTTTAAATCTCAAGTTTTCACTTTTAATCAACTCCTTATATCGTAATTAGTATAAAACAACACTTTAAATTTGATTCTGGGACCTTTCATTATTTTGTAAAAAATCATGTCAAATTGGACAACAAATTTGACATGTAAAGTTGCTAGGTCAAAGGATTGACCAACTTCAAACTTTCATAACTCTAACAAAACTTATCCGATTTTCATGCGGAATGTCATTTTAATCATGGTTTGGCCTCTAAATTCATTCTGCATTAAAATTATATTAAATTCATTAAAAAAAATATTTTTCTCTTGATTACACTAGATATTGATTTCGAAGCTAAGGGTCCCCCCTTTGGAATTTTGAAAATTCTAGATTTTAAATCTCAAGTTTTCACTTTTAATCGACTCCTCATATCGTAATTAGTATAAAACAACACTTTAAATTTGATTCTGCGAACTTTCATTTTTTTGTAAAAAATCATGTCAAATTGGACAACAAATTTGACATGTAAAGTTGCTAGGTCAAAGGTCTGACCAACTTCAAACTGTCATAACTTGATCAAAACTGAACCGATTTTTAAGCGGAATGTCATTTTAATCATTATTTGTCATTTTAATTCATTTTGCATTTAAATTTTATTAAATTCTTAAAAACAAATATTTTCCTCTAGATTCTAGCAGATATTGATTTCGATCCTAAGGGTCCCCCCTTTGAAATTTTGAAAATTCAAAATTTTAAATCTCAAGTTTTCACTTTTAATCAACTCCTTATATCGTAATTAGTATAAAACAACACTTTAAACTTGATTCGGAGACCTTTCATTTTTTTGTAAAAAATCATGTAAAATTGAACAAAAATTTGGACTTGTAAAGTGGCAAAATCCGCAGTCTGACCAACTTCAAACTGTCATAGCTTGATCAAAACTGAACCGATTTTTAAGCGGAATGTCATTTTAATCATTATTTGGCATTTTAATTCATTTTGCATTTAAATTTTATTAAATTCTGAAGAAAAAAATATTTACCTCTAGATTCTACCAGATATTGATTTCGATGCTAAGGGTCCCCCCTTTGAAATTTCGAAAATTCAAAATTTTAAATCTCAAGTTTTCACTTTTAATCAACTCCTTATATCGTAATTAGTATAAAACAACACTTTAAACTTGATTCGGAGACCTTTCATTTTTTTGTAAAAAATCATGTAAAATTGAACAAAAATTTGGACTTGTAAAGTGGCAAAATCCGCAGTCTGACCAACTTCAAACTGTCATAACTTGATCAAAACTGAACCGATTTTCAAGCGGAATGTCATTTTAATCATGGTTTGGCATTTTAATTCATTTTGCATTTAAATTTTATTTAATTCTTAAAAAAAAAATATTTTCCTCTAGATTCTACCAGATATTGATTTCGATGCTAAGGGTCCCCCCTTTGAAATTTCGAAAATTGAAAATTTTAAATCTCAAGTTTTCACTTTTAATCAACTCCTTATATCGTAATTAGTATAAAACAACACTTTAAATTTGATTTTGAGATCTTTCATTTTTTTGTAAAAAATCATGTCAAATTGGACAAAAAATTTGACATGTAAAGTTGCTAGGTCAAAGGTCTGACCAACTTCAAACTGTCATAACTTGATCAAAACTGAACCGATTTTTAAGCGGAATGTCATTTTAATCATTATTTGGCATTTTAATTCATTTTGCATTTAAATTTTATTAAATTCTTAAAAACAAATATTTTCCTCTAGATTCTAGCAGATATTGATTTCGATCCTAAGGGTCCCCCCTTTGAAATTTTGAAAATTCAAAATTTTAAATCTCAAGTTTTCACTTTTAATCAACTCCTTATATCGTAATTACTATAAAACAACACTTTAAACTTGATTCTGAGACCTTTCATTTTTTTGTAAAAAATCATGTCAAATTGGACAACAAATTTGACATGTAAAGTTACTAGGTTGAAGGTCTGACCAACTTCAAACTTTCATAACTCTATCAAAACTTATCCGATTTTCAAACGGAATGTCATTTTAATCATGGTTTGGCCTCTAAATTCATTCTGCATTAAAAATTAATAGATTTCTTAAAAAAAAAAATGTAGTCTCTAGATCTGGGTTCCTTTCTTTGGAACCAATATTTGTTTCGGGTCGGGTATGAATACATATATTTGATATATTGCAGTGTTATTTTATTCCACGATCTCTCAATGGCTAGTCAATTCTATGAAGATCAATCAGCAGTTAAAAGCAAGTACGATAGTTGTAAGAAAAGATAACTAAACAATTTTATAGAATTACCAAAATAAAAAACAAAAAAACAGACTATTGAAAGGGACATGAGCTTAATCAACAGATGCGTCAATTTGGGATTGATGGCATCATTTTCAAGGCTGCAGAGATTGGGAGGATGCCGAGACGAGCGAAGGTGTTTCAGATTTGGGCTTAATGTTTCCAGAGTCGCCGGCCAACTCAGTGGGCTGCGGATGTGCATCCCGAATGGGTTCCTGGACGGCTGCCTGGACGGGCTGCTGGCTGTGGTGACACCTGTGGCAGCCGCATTGGGAAATCGTTGCCTGCTGTTGCTTCCTCAAGCGATTGCGTAGACGGACCTCGGGATGGCCACAGCAATGCTCACACTCATCATCCGAGGACGAGGAGCTTTCGCCGAAGACCTGCGGCTTGCGGTAAATGCAACAGCATTTGGACTTGCGGCGATTCATGCCCTCGTTGTCGATAACATCCTCGTGGAAGCTCACATGGCGATCCGAGTCGAGGACCATCAGCAGCAGATGGACACCGGAAACTCCGGGTCTATCGTCCGTCACATCGCTGACATTGCCGGATGTGCCCGATGCAACTTCTGGTTCATTGACTATAATAGTCGCACTATCCCTCTCCATGGCGATCGGTGGCGGTGTTTGCTCTTCCATACTGCAAGATTTGTCGGAGACTTGTCAAAGATTTGGCCACGAAATGTTGCACACACGTATACAAACACAATCTGGTGTTGACCTTTCGGTTTGAAAGTCAGGAATCGAAATATGGATTCGAGTTCGTTGTGAGGCGATTGAAATTTGGATGTTATTTGTTTATCTCCAAACTGAAGGCAGAATTCACATGGCTGCCAAACAAAAGGCAACTGAGAGAGAGACAGAGAGTGAGAGAGAGAGTGAGAGAGAAAGAGTGAGAAGGGACTGTGGTTAGATTGTCTGCAGTTCGCCCAGTTTGCTGACCTTTGCCAAGAAGCTTAGCCGCAGTCATTTGGCTGCCAAAAACTTGCGCACGATTTACGTCAGTTGGGCGGCAGCCAGCGGCTGGCGGCGCTGTTTGCCACGCCCACCTTTTGGCCAATGTTTGCCGAAAATGCATTTGACTGCCACTCCCACTTTTGCGCTTAACCCAACTGCAGTTTTGCTTTATTATTGAGAGAGAGAGAGAGGGAAAGAATCATTTTCCATTTCCATTTCCATTTTGCACTTGCTTTTTTTCGATTCAGGTTTCGTTTTTCCGCATTTTTTATTTTATTTACGCGTTGCAAATAAATGTTGAAAATAATAAAATGACGCTGAGGGGTAGGGGTGGCCACTAGGGGTTAAGGAACTTTCGGCAAGCACTTTTTAAGGTTTGTTCCTTTTCCAACTATTTGCTTTTTTCGTTTATCATTTTCTCTCCATTCTTTTTTTTTGTTGGCTGATGTCGCTTTACTGCATATATTCTACTTCTTGTCTGCATTTATCTGGTATTAGGAGCAAGAAAAATTATGTTTGCATTTGCTCCATTGGCATCCGGCGGAGTTTTCGGGTTTGAGGTGGTAATAAAAAGAAGCCACAGCCACCCCAACACCCCTGAGACCCTGAGAGTGTGCCAACGACCCTGAATGAAAAATTATTCCCACTGCAGTTAAGTTTCGGCTTTCGGGTTACGGGTTTCGGTTTACGGATCTCAACTTTTTTGGTTTTTCAGTTTTCAGTTGCTGCACTTTTGTATTTTGTCGCTTATAATTGGGGTGAATTTTACATGATAGAGTGTGGCTGCCGTGCCAAACTTGGACAAGGGGATCAACTACGGCATTTAGTTCCATTTCCAGCATAACAAATTGTCTGCAATTTGCAAAAGTTAATAAATACTCGACTTAAAATCTTGTTTTAAATATTTTTAAAAATTTTTTGCGTAATTACTTTTGGTATTATCTTCGCAATTAGAATTTATTGTGTAATTACTTTTGGTTTTATCAACTTAATTACACTGATAAAAATAAATTTTCTAAAATCAAGATTTTGGTCTCAGAACAAAGATTTTTGGTCTAAAAAATGCGTCGGGAACATAGAATTCTTAAATTAAGAGAACACATCTTGGTTTTCAGAATATTTCAATTAAGACCAGGCTCTTATTTTAAGAATTAATGTTTTTAAAATTAAAATAAAAAACGGAAAAATAATTTTTTATATTTATAATTTTTTTTTTTCTTCTTCTTCACTGAAGCGGTTTATCTAATCACTTGGTTGAGTACATATTTATACTTTCCTAACAATTTAAGATTTGTATTCTTATGTTAAGATTTTACGATTTTTTAGATTAATAATCTTAGTTTTAGTAATTTGGTCTTAATATAATCTTATTTTAAGAACAACATTTTTAAGATGAATATTCTTGATTTTAGAAGTTGGTGCTTTTTTCTCAGTGTAGAATCTATTTTAATAACAATCTTTATAAAAGTGTTGCATTTAAGTGAATAAGTTTTAAGACTTTAACTTTTGTCTGAAATGGAGAATTTAAAATACTTTTTACAGCCTAAGAGCTTTCAATGGACTTTTGAAAAAGATAAGCTCTTACAAAGTATTTAGCTGCGATCTTGAAAATTATTTAAGAAGAACGAGGGATCTTGAAGTTGTATGAATTGTATGATATAGACTTAAGATACGAAAAAGTCTTGAATTAAGTACGAAGTTCATGTCGCCATCAAGGGATGTACTCATCTCGAAATACATTACAAACTATTTGCAGGCCATGGGCGTAAACGTTTTGCTGCTCATAACGTGACTATAAACTTGTTAAAGGTCCGGCAAAAAGGTGTCTACGTCTATGAGCCATGGCTATTGAGCCTGATGAGTCTGTGGGCCATAACTTCTTACTCAGCCATTGAGAGGAAATCTAAAATTCATTACGCATTTTATGTGGACAAAACTAAAGCAGCAGCTGAAGGGCGGGGAAGGGCGGGGAAGGGGGGGTTAGGTAAGAGAGGTAACAGAGTAAATGGCAACAAGAACTCAAACTCGAACTCGAACTCGACACGTAACGACTCAACGTAATGAGGCGCGTGCCTCGTCTTCCTGCGCCCAACTGGAGCTGAGCTGAGCTGAGCTGTGCCAAATGCCATTTATGTCCCAATGGAGGACAACGCTCAGCGCGACGACAGCAACGCCTTCGACTTGGTCCCTCTGTCTCTCACTCGCTCACTCGCTCACAGTGATTCAGCAGACAGACCAGCCAGAAATTCTATGTCCGCAGTTGGGTTTCTTCCTTCCTCCGACACAGAGACCCAGACTGGAGTTGCCTTTGGGGAATAAGATGAATTACATGCTACTTCAGGCAGCTGCCAGCTTAGATGCCGGCAAAGAGGACGAAGAGGACGACTGCAGCGGGCACTTGAGGCCCGCAAATACATGTAGATAAGATATTACGTATACGCACGAGAAAGGTACTAGAAACTAAATCCCCAAGCAAATAGTTTTGCTGCAAGCAAAAGCCTCAAAAGAGTGTGGTAGAGGGAAGTGGCAGGGGGCAAGTTGAGGTACTGTGGCAATGCGGGAAATCAACCGCACGGAAATCATGTCTACGCATCATTCTTTGTGCGCTATTACTTTACCTCCCCCATTGCCACACTCCGACAACGTAACTTTCTTTCTTCTTTTATATTTTGTTCATTTCTTTTTCTCTTTATTTTTTGCAATTTTTGTATTGTATTTCGTTTGCCGCACTTGTGTGAATTTGCGTGGCTGTGTGGAAATGTGTGATAAGCAGTTTCCGCCTGGGAATAGACCAAAAAAAAAATAAAAGCGTCGAGTGAACATAGTACGCGCAGTAGTTCCTTAGTCTGGGCTTTCCTTTTGGCCCACCATTTCATTTCCCTTCATTTCTTTTTTTTTTTTTTTTTTTTTTATTCAGCAAGCAGGCCACATTTTCCTTTTCATTGGCGTCGAACTGGCGTGTCGTCGTCCTGTGTGTAGGAGGATTCAAATGCCGCCAGCAAATACAGAACAGAGAGAGCATACAGTTAACCAACGGGAAAAGGAAGAGCTTCGGCCACTAATGCAAATATAATGGCAAATGTTTCGGAAATATTCCACAGATAAAATTGATAAAGGCAGCAGCTCCTCAATCCTCATAGTCCAATTCCTCTCTCTCTCTCTCTCTCTCCCTCCATTTTCCATTTCAAATGCCTGTTTGTCCATTCCGTTTCCATTGTGAAAAGCGAATCGGAACGGAAAACTATTTGCTGGCATTTGTAGCACTTGCACCAACGACTGAAGGCCAATAAAATATATATTCACATTTATCGTAAAAAATTATATAGGAGTTTTTTAAATATTCGTTTTGGTCTTTCATAAATAAAAAAATTATAGAAAATTATAATAATGATTTAAGCAAATTGTTACAGACTGTCAATAGATTTACGCATGATTTATTGCTTAAATACAACTTTAATATGTTACGGTCTCTGACAAAGACAAAGCATTTTAGTTTACAAAGTAAATATTTCAATTCGCAATGAGGAATACATTTGTGACTTCAAAAACAAATTAGAACATAATTATTGAAATAATCAATATCTGAAATTAATTTCTTAATTATTGCCTGATATTTATGAAATGTGTGAAAATAATTAAGCGAATAATCAGATAATAAAGAGTTTAAAATTATACCCAGCAAATAAAAGCATTTTTTTTTATAGAACTTGAATGACTGGAATTTTAATTTAATTAGAAGTTTGAAAATAATGAATTCAGGCACATTTAGCTAGCATTTAAAGTTGTTAAAGACTTCATATTTAAATTGAAAGATTTGCATAAATTCTTTAAGAAGTTTCCACTGTTTGTTAAGTATTATTAAGTATTATTAATCAGCCCAAAAACTGGCATAATACACAGACATAGACATTTATTAGCCGAAAGGCTTTTTTGCACACACATAACTTAAACATAAATATACTAGTGTGTTAGTGTGAAAGTGGGTGTGTGACAGTGTGAGTGTGTGTGTGTGTGTGTGTTTGTCATATATTCAAGCTTGCGTTGTAAATTTGTTTATGTTTGCGCTTAGCTGTGCTTTCGGCTACTTGGGAAATTTTATTATTTTGATTGCTTGGCTTAAGTAATCGAAATGAAGATGTTCGCGAAGTGGGAGCAAAAGTCAACAACAGTTGGGCAACTGTTGGGCAGCCATTGTGCAAGCATGCTTACTGAAAATCTAATACAAAATTCCATTACAATTATCCACATTTTATTCAAGTCGAATTATTTGAAAGCAACCCTGGCCATAACACAAACGAGTTAAGAGTCTTTCCCTTCTTTTTCCTTTCCCTTGCCCTTTCCACTTTACTCTAGCCTCTTTCTCCCTCACTATTTTCTGCGATGCGATAGAATGCGAAGCGGCAAATGTATCATAAATTTTCATGTTGCTGCTGCTCTAAAAATACGAATTGCGATTTTCTATTGTGTTCCGCGAGTTGAGTTGTAGGAGGAGGGAAGTGGGGAAGTAGGGAATTGGAGGAGTAGTGAATCCAGCGACATGAAACTGGCATAAAAAGCAAAGCCCAAGACAGAACCCGTTTCAAAGTGGAGTAGTTGCTGCTGTTGCTGTTGCTGCTGTTGCTGCTGTTGCTGTTGCTGAGGCAGCAATTTCTGTGTCCAGCCATAAAGCAGCGGCAACAGACGTAATGTGAAAAAAACAAAAAAAAAAAAACACAGAAGAAGATGAAGCAAAAACAAAATGAATGCAATACAATTTCATTTTATGCAAGAAACAAGAACTGGACAGGAACTGGAGTGAAGCAAAGTTGTTGCATGATGAGGGGCAGAGGCAAAAGCAACATCTTTATGGTGAAAAATTTTAAATTCCCATTAGAATTGCGCTCGGCTTTTCTGGGTTGAAGCCGTGGACTTTCCCGTTCCTCGTTCCCCAGTTTTCCCTATTCCCCCTATTCCCCTCGTTCCCCAGTTGCCCAGCTCTACACTTCAGAGTGTAGGTAAGTTGGCATGAGATGAAATGAAACCAAATGAAAGCAAACCAAGTTGGAGCAAAGCAGAATGAGGACGACGAGATAGGGGATAGGGGAGTGGCAGTGGGAGGTATGTGTTTCAGCTGTCAGTAAGTAGGTAAGTGTATGTTACATATAGACATAAATAAATAAATAACAAGAAGAAACTCGCAAAGGATATGAAAGTAATAAAAACATGAAATGCGCTGCTCAAATTAGATATACAGAAAATGACAGCAGCAGTTGAAAGAAAGCGTCAAATTAAAGACAAAAGCAATTGCAGCAAATGCGGAATTCCACAAGCTAAAGAGAGAAAGAGAGAGAGAGAGAGAGAGAGAGAGAGAGAGAGAGAGAGAGAGAGAGAGATGATGTGTGAAAGGTAATGAAACAGAATTGTGCTCATTAACAAAATCAAAAGTCATTAAATTGCCGTTACTAACTTGTCAAAGTCAATATAACATAACATGTTGAATTCGTTTTTTGTTTGAGCAGCAAATAAAAATCGTGGCTTGCATTCTGGAATTGAATCAAATGCAATATTCCATCTGAAGTGGCAGAGTAAGGACTCGCAAGTTGCAACTAATTGAGTATCATGTTTTCTGCTTTACACTCTGGCACAAGTGCATCAGCATCTCAGACACTCATATTCAGTTCACTCTGCTGAGCCTGCACTTGGTCAGAGTCCGAATGAGATTCACAGGCAGTCGAAGAGGAGGAGGAGGAGCAGGAGCAGGAGGAGCAGGAGGAGCAGGAGGAGCATGAGGAGCAGGAGGAGCAGGAGGAGGAGCAGGAGGAGCAGGAGGAGGAGGAGGAGGACTGCGAGGAGGAGTCGACGAAGGAACATGAAAAGTGCCCTGTGCTGAGCTTAAAAGAAATGACTTCTCTTTCCGTTCTGGGTTCCAGTTGGGAGACAGCAGCTAGCAGCCAGGGACGCAGGACGCAGGAGGCAGCACACCAGGGAAGGGGCATGCAACTGACTGATGCGGCTTTGGCTACGGCTTCAGAATCAGTTCAGTTTCTGCTGATTCTGGCCGCTTGAACTTCTTGCCATTTCCCTTCCCCTTCCCATTACCGTTCTGTTGCCACCTTTTCGCTTTTTCTGCAGCTTTCTTCTCTTGTAGTTTTTCCTCTTCGTTTTTTTTCCTTTTTTTTTTTTTGGTGGAAACGAAGTTTACGCGTGCTGATGCGGGTAATGGTAATGGCAGTCAGTCAGGCAGGCAAAGTCAGTTGTACACACACCCATACACACACACACACACTGACACACACATAAAGTCGTGTGTGTGAACAGGAAACTGATGCGTAAGAAGAAGGCAACAGAGGAACACTTCCTGCGTTTCTCGCCAGGGATTTCTCCTACTCTGGATGCAGCTCTCAACTCTCAGCTCTCCAGCTCACAGCTCACAGCAATTACAGAAAAAGCTTTGCAATGCTCTCTGCACACTTTGGAGCTGCTAATGCGCAGAGCATTGTAGATAACAGCGGCAACAACAACAACAACAACAACAACAACGGCAACAAGATGAAAACCAGGCTAAAGGAAGCCGCACAGCTATCAGCGTCCAACGACCTGAAATTCTGAAAATGCTCCTTGGCTTTTCCGTTTCGTTTCGTTTCGTCTCGTTTCGTCTCGTTTCGTTTCGTTTGCTTTGGTTTCTTTTCATTCTTAACGCCATAATTTATGGCAAGTTAATAAGTGGTGGGGTTCAAATTGCTTAGCCAACACTCCAATCTTCCACCCACCCAACCTTCCACCTATTCACACTAGAGAGTCCTGAGTTTAAGCCAATTCAGAGTCTCTACCAGCTCAACTATTCCCTAGCACATTTTTGCTGGCCTTTTAATTAGCGCATTGCCAAAAACCGCACACTTGACCAACTCTACACGACACCAGATTCCCGATAAAAGCATTTCTTCTCCCACTCCCACTCCCACTCCTTCTCCTCCACCTCATAATCCCTTTCTTCTGTTTTTTTTTTTTTTTTTTTTTTGGCCAAATAAAATTCTCATAATGGACGGCGTTGCACTTGAGTCGAGTTGGCCAGATGCTGGAATGGAATCGTCGGAACTGCTAAAATTGCCAATCAATGCATTCGACTGCAAAAAGGAGCACGACAGGACACTAAGCTGGCAATCAATTAAAGTGGCATCGCAGTTCACAGTTCACAGGTCACAGTTCTCAGTCCATGTGCTTTTTGTTGTTGTTGTACTGCGACAAGTCAACACTTCAGAATTGAAGCGAGCAACCCTTTTAAATAAAACATAACTAAACGAACCTAAGTGTAATATTTGCTACTGTTAATATTTGACAATAAATATAATTTTTAAATCAATACCGACGAATAATGTATAATATTTATTTGTATATACTCAATATCTAATTATTTGTTAATTAAACAAAATTTAAATTTAATTTATATTTGATATGAAAATCAGGAACCGTAAAAAATGATTAATTTTTTTTTTAATTAAAAAAAACACCAACTTATAATTGTCCTAGAAAAAAATTATCACACCAAAATCTTTATAATTTTCAAATCTCTGCATTTCGGCCATGATTTTTAAAATATTGATTTTTTACATATTTCGTTCAATGATAATCATTATTTTTGAGTAATATAATGAAACTTACACCATAATCATTATTTTCGAATAAAAAAAAAAAAAAAAAATAATCTTTTTTTTTATCAAAAAAAAAAAAAAATCAAAAATAAACATTATTTTTGATCAAAAAAAAAAATAATAATCAAAAATGGTGATCAAAAATGATTTTTATTTTTTTTGATCAAAATAAAACTCAACAGCAATTTACGAATTCTGTATACGACTTTTCGCCAATATTATTGCATACCCTTATAAAGAAATTACAAAGTTAATCCCCAGTATAAGTTTTATTAAATTTCTCAAAAATAATAATTATCATTGAAGAAAAACCTCAAAAATTAAAATATAATCATTACCAAGTAATTTTTATAAAATACCTTATAATGATTACGGTCCCTGATGAAAATTTAATATTTTTGTTCTTTATTCGTTTACAGCTTATCAATAAAGTTTAAATAATATTTAAAATAAAAATAATTTTAGAATTTATTCAGTTAATCGTTTTCTGATTTTTTAGCAAAGTCATATTTCTCTTAAATTAAATTAATTTTTTTTTGCTAGCTTAGCTAAACGTTAACTAAAATGCTGATGATTTCAACTCTTTTAGCGAATTGTTAATGGAACTACACCTCTGAGCTACTTGAAAAATCATATGGAAAATGCAGCGTTTCCAAGTGGTTGGCATTTCGAAATGAAAACGATTCAAAAGTCGACATTTAAAAATCATCTGAAAAATATTCAATTACTTTGAAAGAGTTTACATTTGGTTGGACCTCGTTTCAGCTTGTGAACCATGTCGTAATGCAATTGGTTTCCATTTCCAAAGTTTTGCAACTGTTACGGACTACATATGTGTGTGTGTGTACACTGATAAAAAAAATGTTCTAAAATCAAGATTTTGGTCTCAGAACTAAGATTTTTGGTCTAAAAAATGCGTCGAGAACATCAAATTCTTGAATTAAGAGAACACATCAAGTTCTTATTTTAAGAATAAATGTTCTTAAAATTAAAATCAAACAATAAAATAAATGAAATTTATTTTTTATATTTATAAATTTTTTTTATTTTTAAATTTTGATTTATTGATATTTTATTCTGTTTTGGTCTTAAAATAATCTTATTTTAAGAATAAAATATTTAAGATGAATGTTCTTGATTTTAGAACTTGGTCTTTTTTTTCAGTGTATGTATGTATGTATATAGAACCCGGGCAATAGCACACACCCGGAACACACCCGCTGCCAATTCAGATTCAGATAAATGATGTTGCCTGCTGCTCGTTGAAATTCATGCAATTTTTTCTTGCTGTTGATAACGTTGTTGTTGTCGTTGTTGTTGTTGCAGCTGCTGCCCCTTTAACTATTTTTTTTATTTTTCTTTTTTGCAGCGAATAAAAAATGAGAAACGTTTCCCGTTTTGCCAGCAAATCAAAAAATTAAATAATATCGCACATTTGCTTTTGCGGAAATCAATTTCATTTCTTATTCAACATTTTGATTAATGCAAGCGAACGCGAAATGCAAAGTGCAAAATGCAAAATGTAAAATGCAGAACGAAGCTGACAGACAGCGACACACATGCAACACACATGCAACTTGACTTGGACATGGACATGGCAATGGAATGGGAATTGGTATAGGATTGGGAATGCACGATGGCAATGGCAATGGCAATGGGAATGGGAATGGAAATGGAAATGGCGGCTGACTTCAACAACGACAATGGCGGCCACTTGACACGTGCTTAAGCACACACACACTAAGTACACACACACACACACACAGACACACACACACAGATAGAGAGAGATTGCAACTGCACTTGGAGCTGGATAGCAGCTGTAGTTCAGCTTTTGCGGTCACCAAGCGACCAATTGGAGTCAGAGCCAAAATGTTGTCAAATAATATTTACAAGCACTTCACTCACACACACACACACACACACACACAGTAGTATCTATGCATGTATTTGTGATTGTGGACAAGTGTTGTGACAGCTTGCGTATATTGAAAATGGTGTTAAGTACCGTTGAACATGTCGAAGATGTCGCAACTTCGCTGCATGTCAAATTTATAGCATACTTATTGGAGCAGCAGCTCAACTCCAATTCGAAAGACGTTAAAAACTGCTTCAAATTAGCGCAAAAATTTATAAAAATTTAAAATAACTATGATTAATTTCAATAAACATTTTCTTCGCAAATTGATTCTAACAACAAATTAAACAAATTTTAATTTTTAACGGGGATTAATAAGGCTTATATTTTTTTTTTTTTTTTCAAAAATATTTATGCAAATTTATCGTGCTTGTAAAATAATCCTAAGCTAAGAGTTTGATAATTTGTTTAAGTTTGATAATTAACAATAATCCAATTTAAAGATATTGCAATCTTTAATGGTCTTTAAAACTTTTTAAATAAATATATACCAGAAATGTAAAAAAAAAAATTGTTTAAGCTATACAACAATCATTTTAATTTAATTTTTTTGCTATGCTCAAGAAGCCTGCAGCATTTTCTGCCCGCTTAGCTGATTTAATGGTGGCACAAATCTTTGGGCGATCGAGCGATAAAATAAAACAGAAGTTCCCGAAGGCTGACAACTAGCAGACCCGAGAGTCATAAAATCAACAAAATTATTGCACATTAGCATCATGAGTTGCATATTAAATAAAGCAAATGCAGCTGCGGCCCATTTTGCAGTTATTGTTGTTGCTGTTGTTGTTGTTGTTGTTGTTGTTGTTGCTGTTGCTGTTGTCGTAGAGAAATAACGATAGCAATATTCAAGTTGGGTCACTTTGACTTTAACATATTTATTTACACTTGAGTGCGCTGGAAATGTTTTGACTGGCTTCGACTCCCCGCTGCCATTGGCATCTTCTTCTTCTTCTACATCTCCATCTTCATATTTGGCCATGTCTGGCGTTAGTTTTTTCGGTAGTTGCTGCTGCACATCGAGTGCCAAGTTTCAAATTACACGCCTCGTCTGTCATAGGCGCTGCTCTCCAACTTTACAAACCAAATAAAAATAACAAAAATACAAGTAAAAAAAAAAATAAATAAATAAAAAAAAAAAACTCTAAGCAATCAAGAGTATTTTCGTACTGGCTTAAAGTTACCCTGTAATCTGATTTAATACATAGCACATTTTTTCTTAATATTTACATATTTGAGTAATTTGTAATCTGAAGTATGTTTTCAACATTTTATTATCAAAATATTACTTTTAATTGAGTTAAAATAGATAGAGAATTATATTATTATATTATTATAGTCAAACGACTAGTTTGGAACTCTTTTCACCCATTTGATAGTTACAGGGTATACATAATATATACAGTTCTACTCGCATGTCTGTATGTGTTATATGTATATAAAGGACATTGAAGCGTAACACTTTCGTAACGACGATGACGTCCATGAGGACGATCAGGAGAGTGAGGAGAATGGAGAATGGAATGAGGAGAACGACGGGAGTCGACGGGGCTCAATCTGTCTTGTCATGGCGTCTGCTTATCCCATTTTGGAGTTTTTTGCTCTTCCATTCTCTGCAATAATTTTCAACTGTCCATTTATGTCTTCATTCTGTTTGTTGCTTCAAGGCAAATCGCTTATATGTATGTATACGCACATATTTATATGTATTTAATATCAAGACACACTCACACACACACACACTCTCACAATACATAGATAAACAATGATATCTGGCTATTTACGGCCGTCAATAAGAACATGAAGACCTTCCCAGACAATGGCCGTATATATGTATATGTAGATGTAGATGTATTTGTAGATGTGAGCCAAAAACCCGTAAAAGATACAATTCATAAAGCAATCCCGAGACATTTTTGTTCGCCAAAAGTTGAGGCGAAGACAAAGCGAAAACAAAGTTGGACAAGGCACTTGGCAGAAAAACGTTTTATAGATAGCAAAATCACGCAACACTCAGATACTCAAATAACTACACTCTCACACACATATACACGCACACACACACACACATATGTCGCACATGGCCTGGGCAACTGTGAAAAGTTTTGTGCTGGTCTCTTTTGTTGTTGTTGTTTGCATTTTGTTAGATGGCATAAATTAGATACGTGCCGCCGTCCAGGACACATTGCAAGCTTTGTCTGTTCTTTTAAAAATAGCTCAGATTATGTTACTTTCCGCAATCCCTGACCCCTGACCCCCCACCCCTTCTCTCTGCCAATACCCTTTCACGTTGGTAACAGTCGACAGTCGACAGTCGAACTGTCGTGGCATAAATCATAATCAGCCTTTTCGCTCAGCAACAACTGCTAATGGCTGCCCGCATGGGGCAATAACAAATCCCTCCCAGGGCGGAGTTGCCTGGGTGAAAGTGTGGCACTGTGGCACGGTGGCACGGTGGCACAATGACTGCTTTTTTGGGGGCGTGTTGTGTCAACATGCGCCGCCATATTTGCTTTCAACTTCTATGGCCAGCAAACTGCAAATTCAAGTCCGACTCCCTGTCTCTTTCTCACCCTCCCTCTCTCTCTCTCTCTCTCTTGCTTTCTGACTTTGCCTGGCAAACATTTTTTGATTAAGTAATTTGAAGTTTTGTGCAAGCCGTTCAAAATTTTCAAACAGTTTTATGGTCAGACTCTGAGAGAGTGACACACACACAGACAGAGAGAGAGAGAGAGAGAGAGAGAGACAGAGAGAGCGAACTAAGTGCCAAACATTCTGACCAAGCAAACAAGCTTTAAACTATATCGCTCCAGCTGCGTAAATTGAATTGCAAACTATCAGAAGCATTCCAAAAATTTCACTCAAAAAAACCATTTAAGAATCTGCCAAGCAATTCAAAAATAATAAAATAAACTTTAACCAAAACATTAAGTTACTTGCCAAGTGTTTATGATGCACATCAAATTGGACTCATTAAAAATTAAATTAGCATGGCATATAATTAACTAGTTTATCAAGCTTAATGCTCAAATAAAAATCAAATGTTGCTGAAAATAATTAAAAGTATTTTCTGAAATAAATTGCATTCAGTTTTTATTCAGTTTTGCTAATTATTCTATGTAAATATTCCAAATTCTTTATTATTTTTATGTTTCTATTTGACGAATATAACTTAATTCTTTACAAATTTATAAATTGACTTTGCTTTAACTATAAATGCACCTGCTTTTAATTATCTACACTCAAATGATTTTCACTATGAATCTTTTTTCTGAAACCTTTTTTCATTAATTCCTTCTTCTTAATTTTATTTATACAGATTTAAATCAGAAGATTGTTAATGAATGTTCTTGCTCTTATTTATTTACACTTTAAATATAATTGAATTCTTCACAAATTAGTAAATTGACTTCGCTTTAACTATAAATGCACCTGTTCTTAATTATCTACACTCAAATGATTTTCACTATAAATCTTTTCTGTTTTCTTTAATTTATTAATCTCTTTTTCATAATTTTATTTAATAATTGTCAATGAATGTTCCTGCACTTAATTATTTACACTTGAATGATTTTTACTCTGATTCTTTTTGAAGACTTACAGTGTGTTCCTTTTATGACTAATATTTAGACCACTTTGGCAATCAGTTGCCTTCTTTGCTTGTGGGCGTGGCCGCCCATAATGCAATGTGCTAATGCTAACAGAGATAAAAGTAAAAAATTAAAAAATATTAGATGTGACAGTTGTCGGTTGCTGTTGATGAAAATTTCAATTAGCGCAAAGTGTAATATAGAGCAGCGTCATTTTCATCAAATTATCTGTGACACCGACAGCCCCCCTTTTTTATTTCCCTCTCCCCTCTCCCCTTTCCACTTTCCTCTCATCCCTCTGCCACTCAAGTTCCACCCCAGCGGAGTGCTCGCACTGTGTGTTCATCTTTCCGTTGGCACAGTTTTAGCCATTTTCATTTCTGGTCGACAACAACAACGACGACGACGACGACACAAAATGTCGGTCACTTGCGGTTTATGAGTGTCGCACCATCCCCAACCCTCAACCCTCAACCCCCAACCCCTATACCATGCCATGTCGTCCCTAGTCAATAGTGAATCCAACCAGCACCCAGCACATCTTCCATCTCCCGTCTTCCATCTCCAGCTCTTCCAGCTTCTGCTCTTCCAGCTTCTGCTCTGAGCACCATCGTTGTGAACAAATTGCGAATAGTGCAAATAGACAGGAAAATTACCTAATGCGCATTTTCTTATTACAGAAATGTGCATAAGAAAATGAACGTAATGAAAAAAAAACACTCAGCGGCTAAAGTTGTCAAAGAGCATAGAAAAGAGCAACGAAGTGGAAATACCCTATAAAAATCACTTGAATAATAGTTGTATAAGTAACGAGATTACAAATTATAAGTAAAAAGAAATATTGTATAAAAAATAAATAAGTAGAAATTAAAGGAAACAGAAAAATGATAAATATAAATCAGCTTAAAAATTAAATTATTATTAAAAAAATCTCTCATCTTTTTAAAAGAAGTTTAAGCCAAGTGTATTAAAGGGTGTCTAGTCAAAAGAAAACACAAAACTAAGCTCAGAGTTCAGCACATAGTAAGAGAGTAACAAGCTTTGAGAGTCGCTGCGAAACTGGAGATATAACTGGAGAAGTCAAGGAGATACAGTGGCGCAAATGTAGAGACAACTGGGACTGAAGGAATTCAAATGCGACATGCAAATGACGCAAAATGAAATGTATGAAATTGAAAATGAAAATGAAACGTGAAGTGGGCCGAGTCAAGAGAGAGGTGCACGGTAAGTGGCAAGTGGCAAGTGGCAAGTGGCAAGGGAGGTAGCATGGTTGAGGCATAGAAACAGAACGGAGCAGCATAAAAATGAAGCGCAGAAAATGAAAAATAATTAGCGCAATTAATGACCACGTAATTAGCGCTTGATATCTGCAAGCAACCATTTCCCTCTCTCTACCTCTCTCTCTCTCTCTCTCCCGCTTCGCAGTCCCAATCCACATTGCCACAATGTGTGCGGTGGCACGTAAGCGTAGAACGAACCAAACCCAACCAAACCTAACCAAACCGAACCAAACCCAACCATACCGAACCGATCCCATTCCGATCCCATTTGAAACCATGCCCACTTCCAGCCCCATCCCCTTGGCTCTTACCTTATAGTCATTGCGGCCATGTTTGATAATTCTATCGCGCCCAGCTTCCTTTTGTCAGACGCTGCGGTTCTGGACGACACGCTAATGAACGCGCCCCATTTTCCCATTTTCGCAATTTTCTCTCTCTCTCTCTCTTTCCCGTTTAGCCATTTAGTGAGCGCATTTGCAATGTGGCGCCCTCTGTGGATGAGCGGGGGGACTGCGGCGTGGAACGCATTGTATAGATGGAAAACGGAAATTCAGCTGCTGTCATGACATTTCTTTATCAGCGCCATCAATCAGCAGCGACTAATTAAAAATTGCCTTTGATAACGCCAAAATGGAAATGAACGAATGAACGAATGAGTGAGTGAATGAGTGAATGAAATGTGAATGCACTCGTTCTATTTGCGGTCTTTCTCTCTCTCTCTCTCTCTGCATTGGATTAAGTGTATGTCAATTTAGTTGGTGCGACACAATTTGTCAAATTTCAAGTGGTTTCAAATTGATGCGCCACTAAAATTAATGCTTCAAATGAAGTTCAACTAAAGCTCAAATGGATGGCAATGGTTAGTCAAGGAATGCCTCGAGCATGCGAAGAAGAAGCAGAAGAAGAAGAAGAAGACAGGTCTCAACTTATAAACAACTTAAAAATTCATTGTCTACATGTGGTGCCCATGACTTGGGCGTCGTGTCCTGCCCGTAGGCATGTCCTTGTTGGGGAATACACAAACAGACAGACAAGAGACAGCTACAGCACAGAGAGAGACAGAGAGAGAGAGAGAGAGAGAGGGAGAGAGTTGGAGCTGCCTTGAACTGAATGAAAAACGAAAAACTGTCATCATGTGACGGGAATCAATCTAAAGTCATTTTATAACCCGAAGAGTCATAAATCTAACTTTAATGTTTTAAACGTGACTGCGGCACGAAGCTACAGCAGCTACAGTTGCCCCATGGCAACGCCCATGACCAGTCGCTCTCTCTCTCTCCCTCTCTCTCTCGCTCTCTCTATCGGCCCGATAAATGTGCCAAGAAGATAGAAACCTCCGGCGTTGGAATTGGAAAAGTAAAACAAGCAAATGAATGTATTTCCGTTTGGGATTTTTCACTTTCCGGCTTTGACGCAGCGTGCTGAAAAGTGTTGCCGCAGAGAGTCAGAGACTCGAGAGTCGTGGGGTCGAGGGGTCGAGGGGTCGAGGGGTTGAAGTGGCAGGTAGGCATGGCCCCGGGTGGGGCTAACAATATAAATGACAAAACGAGCACAAGGCAACAGGGATGAGGTGGCAGGTGCTGCAAGCGAGGCATACAGAGGGTGGTAGGGAGGGAGAGGGGTACGGGGTATTTGGTCCAAGAGAAAAATACATATACATATGTAGTAGATAGCATTTTTATTAAATGGGTATCAAAACTATTTTACGTGTTTGGGATCAGAGTTGAAAGCATAGCATCTGTGTCTGTCTCTCAGCGCGTGTGTGTGTGTGTGTGTGTGTGTGTGTGAGCACCCTTTGTGTTTGTGTGCGTGTGCGTGACTGGCAGATAAACAAAAGTATAGCATACTTACGTGCGCCACATAAAATGCATATGCGGTCGCTTCAATAGCGCACAACGTCTGTCTGTCCGTCTGTCCGGCTGTCTTTCCGTCTCTCTGAATAAGTGTGTGCGATTGTGTGTATGTACGTAAGCATAGCACCTATCAATTGTCTTCTTAAAATACCAAAGAACAGTTGAGTGTGAACAACAGCGTTCAATTAATTGCAGATTATTGTGAAAAGCCATAACTAATGAATATGTTCAGCATTTTATAATTATTAACACACTCAAACTTTACACTTCACTACATTCATAGAGTGACCTCTATAATAGCACCAAAAACAAACAAATAAAGCACAAAAAAATGAACAAAATCAGGTATTCAAAAACAAAAGACATCTTAATTATTCAACTAGTAATTTTATCGGGTTTTCACAAGAGAAATTCCTCCACAATGACTTCTTTGTCTTCTGCATTCTTATTGGCCGAAATGTGGAGATTTTAATATCAAGTTAAATATAGACAAATTTGACTGTAAAATTATTATTATTGTTTTTCTATTGGCTCAATTCCAAATCATTTTGAAGCTAAAATTTTAAGCTACGACAATGTTTGGATGCACATTTTAAAATAAACTCCTATCACATTTTGTGGCAAATAAATCAATTGCCCAATTGCAATTCGAAATTCATTTTTATCTAATCTCAAACAATCTCTAGGGGTATTTCATTGGAACTATTTGAAAACACCTGGCAAGTATTTCATGTTGCAAACACTTTGAAAAAATAGCAAATACTTTAGATTATCATTTGGCAGTACAGCAAATGCTGCAGTTAAATATTCTGCTGTCTGTCGAAATTTATCGGCACATTTCTCTCACACACACACACTCACACTCACACACGCTGCTGTCAGGGGAAATGCACACACACACACACACACACAGATATGTATAAACTGCCTGAGTAAAAGTATGCGAAATTTAATCAATAAGAAAATCGTATTATTCACTTACTCGTATTCGCATTTGTATGCAGAAATGTTGCGGAGTCTCTTTGCTTACCTGCAATGAATAAAAGAGAGAGAAAACAAAGAAAATGTGTGAATTATATTATTTTATTTTATTTTTCTTTTATTTAAAATGTTTTCTTTTTTTTCCTTTTTTTTTTGGCAATTTTCAAGCACTTTGTGAGCGGGTTTTTGCCTCATTTCAAATTCAATTTGAGAAAAGATTGAGAAAATTGTGTGGTACGCGACAATTTGTGGATTTTAATCACATTGCGGTCATATTTAATTCATTTTATTATTATTGTTATTGTCCACAAACGCTTCTGTTGTTATTATGTTTGATGGTCGAGTCAACACGAGACGAGACCCAACCTCAAAAGCGTTGAAACAACAGAACAGAGTGTCAGAAACCTCAGCACCCCCTCAACGACGACAACAACTAAGCACAATCCATTATGGCAGGGCGTTGAAAATGTAACAATTTAACAAACAATTCAATTTATGCAAATTACAATGGCCCCAGCTAATGAATATTTAATGATTAAACTAATTTCATTTTCATAATATCGTTCACATGCAGGCTTAAATAAACAAACCCTAGTTCAAACTCCACTCCCAATTCCCAATTCCCAACTCCCAATCCTAAACTCAAACCCAAACTCAAACCCAAACCTAAAATATAAACAAAAGCAAACAGAAAGCCAGCAGCAGCTGTGACGATTTGCATGTTTCGAATCGATTGTTAATTGGAAATTGTTTACCGGCCGCGGGCTGAAAAGCATCGACTAAACCAGTTAACTGTCAGCCGCAGCAGTTAACGGGTTGTAGTTCACCAACAAAGTTCCAATTACGCCCACGCAATTCCAATTGGGGTTTCACCTGACACCTGGATGAAAATACTCGTCGAATAAACACCGCACAGCTCATTAAAATTTTCACATTTCAAGTCTATTTTAAATTTGACTGCAACACTTATTGCCGAATTGGTTGAAAATAGCTTCGTTTGCTATGAATTTCGTATTGCTAATTGTAAAAATTCTTTAGTTTTTTTTCCATTTTGAATTCATATTTTATTCAACTCGTTCAAATATATTTTTCTCTTGGCTAGCATTTGATTTGTCTTATGTTTTTCGAAAATTCAAAATTTTATATCTCAATTTTCAACTTTTAATAATCTTTTCAGCAAGGATGCAAACCACAAAAAAAATTTTAAAGGTTCAATTCAGCGGTTCGAAACATAAAGCCAGACAGCGGTTCGGTTCGCGGATTGGTTTATATACCCCCTGAACCCAAAGTTTGGGCTCGAACCTTCGTTCAATTTCATTTAACAAAATATTTTTATTGTTTTACATTTTTCTCAACATTTTGAACTAATTAATTTTTTTTTTTTCTAAGAAATTAAATTATGATTATAGTTTAAATTTATTTGAAGATTTAAATATGACTTATTTTAATCCGAAGTCTCAAATAATTGCTTAATATTAGAAAACCATAAAATTTAGGTAATTATTTTTTTTTTCGAACCAAACCTTTCATTTGTATAAATAATTTCAAGGGTTCAGTTCATGATCCGGTTCAGGCTGCTTGAAAACCCGAACAGAACCGGTTCCACGAGGTTCGGTTCAGAATCGGTTTGCAGCCTGGATTTTAAGTCATAATTTTTCATTAATAAAACTTCAAAAATTCTACAAATACTAAAAAATAATATATTTTCTAATTATTACTTCATTATTTAATATCCCAAATATTATACCAATACCAAAAATAATATTATTGCAATTAAAGAATGATTTTAAATCCTACAAGCAATGCAATGAATAGAAATAGAAATCAATAAATACTTTATTGATGGCAGTATTATTTTAATTTTATTTTAAAATTTGAAAACACAGTGACACAATAGTATAGAAAAAGCGCTCTCTATAAATAATAACTACGATATTATTGTTTGCAGTTTGTAAACATTTGCTAAAAGAACTGTATTCGAATCGCTTGGCAGTTTGAAATTCACTGAATAGTGAATAGTTTGAATCGCAGTTAATTATCGATCCATCTGCAATTTCTCATAGTTTTTGCTGACAATTTGTTCGGCTTGTTGCCACTGTGCATTGTTAGCCTGTGCTCTGTTATATGGAAAATTCGATTGTTGTTGCTTGTTGGTTGTTGCTGCTTGTACGCGTTGTTCGTTGTTGGTTGTTGGTTGTTATTATTATTGTAGGAGTTGGTGTTGTTGGTTTTGTTTTGTGTTGCTTGCCGGCTTTATGAAAACAGTTCTGTAATTATGACTTCGTTGCTCGTTGTTGCCCATTGCCCATTGCTGTTGTTGTTGTTGTTGTTGTTGTGATTGTTGCTGTGGCTGTGGTTGTTGTTGTTGTTGTGGCTTTTTGTTCTAACTTTGCCAATTTGGACACTGTCGGCTGAAGTGACACAACTTTTAGTCAGCACCGAGTTCATTTCGCTCTATTGTCGTCGAAGTTGTTGTTGTTTTTCTTGCCCTTGTTGTTGTTGTTGCTGCTATTTTTGTCGTCATAGCTATAACGTTTATTAATAAGTTTGGCTGCACAATTGTTGTTGCTACGTTGCTGTTGCTACTCAGCTGGAGCTGTTGTTTTTCTACCTGACTTATTTCTGGGTTCTGGGTTCTGGGGTCATGCCATGACTTGTCATGAAAGTGCCCCACAAACAAAAATATGGGGGATACTCGTAGAGCTGAAGCTAAAGCTGGCAAAAGTAAAAAACAACAGCAACAACAGCAACAAAAATACATTATTTTAGCATGAAACGTTGCCAAAATGAGCCCGAAAAAAAAGAAAAAGAAAAAGAAACGGAGCGCTAAGGAATTAGAGCAAAGTGCACTTTTTGATGACTTTTGATTTGTTTTACGATTTCCCGCTATGAATATTTATTGTCATGCCGTTCATTCGGTCGCCGGCTGCCGCTTGTCAGTCGTCAGTCCGTCAGTCTTCAGTCTTCAGTGTTCAGCGTTCAGTCTTTAAAATGCACGAACATTGCTGTCATGGCAACAATAACAACGACAACTACAATAGGCAACAAAAAATTGACACGCAGCATTACTCATACGCCCCGTTGATCGTTAGACAGTCACCAAATAAGTCGAGTCGAGTCGAGTCGATTCAGTCAGTCAGTCAGTCAGTCAGTCAGTTGGACTTGCTAGCAGCAACTTTTTAATTGATGTTTATTTAACGTTCAACATAATTAACTCTGTGGAAATATTTAAAGCATCGTAAATGGGCATTATACGAGCCATTAAATGAATTTGTTAACGCTTCACTTGAACTAGAAGAAAGCGAAATGCCTTTGGCTTTACCGCAATGGCTGTCTACCTCTCCCTCTCCCTCTCTCTGTCTACATGTCTCCCCAACCCTATTCCTTTTTATTCTAATGCCACGCGTATTTGCACTTTAAACAATGCCATAAACGCAGCAAGGCGCGCATTAACACCGTCAACACACAACTCGGTTAAGGCTCTTACTCGTACTCGCAGTTGCCTTATTCAACATTCAAAATGTTTGCCATTTTCGGTGACCTTTACGACCTGCAGGGTCGTAAATAAAAGCAGCGACTGCGACAGCAGTTGGCAAAAGCCAAACAGAATTATGACCTCACTTTAGTTGCGAACCACAAAAGTATTTGATCGAATATCAAACCAGAAGCTTATCTCGAGCATATACTTTGTATCTTAAAGATATGCATTAAATATTCTATATAGGCAACTCAACTGAACTAAACCTATTTTAAAAGAAAAGTATATAGAAAAAAGGAGCATAAATCTTAAATATAATCCGTTTTGCTACACAAAGACAACTAAGAAGTTTAAATTGTTAAAATTATAACAATTAAAAACAGATTTTTCTCTGATTCATCGCAAAAACAAGTTTTTTTTTGGTGGTAAGGTTTTGGATATTGAACCTTCTGCAGACCTCTGATGATTTCTTGTTAATATGAAGTAAAATGGATTCATTTTTTAAAATAAATGAATCTCAGAAATAAGTTTGTCACTTTTAATTTGTATATCTCAAGTAACACTAGGCAACAAATTTGAACTTTTTGGCTATTACACCAACAAATCCCACTTTTTTGATAGATTTGGGGCCCCAAAAAACATTTTTTTTCCATGGTGAGGATTTTCTTAAAATTTTTGTAAAACTTGTTTCTTTTTTCTTCGCGGCCAAAAAGATTTTTTTTTTGAAAGCTAATGAATATAACTGTAATTCATTCATAAACAGTCTAAAATTTAATAATCGGTTGTTAGCATCTGTTACCTTAGAATTTTCTAGAGAAAGCAAAGTGAATAAAGTGTGTGTGAGAACTTTCATAACATGCACAGATACAATTGTATCTCACACACACTGTTGCAACCCTAATACAGCTAATATGATTTCATCAAAGGCATTTTTCAATCTCACAGTTACCTTTGAGCCAATGCCATCTAAGAGTATCTGACTAACACGATTCCATCTCATAGATATCGCTCTGTGCCATGCGTTCAATGACAGATAGCTACATTGTTATGTCACACGGCTATTGTAGAGATTGCAACGCAGCTTTAACTTTGAGTCCTCATTATAAATTGCACAAAGATACATTTGTATGCATCTCACCTATTTATCAGTCAGATGCATATCAACTGCATTGTGTTTCATGAGTAATGCAGCTCAACTTTGTGACATGTTAGATACGTTTGTATCTTTGGTTGCAGATACATTTTCACATAACTTTGCTATAACTCAAGCTGGAATGCACTCATATTGAATGTGTCAATCCAACTAAAGTCATCTGCTTGCGTATACGTAATATTGTCGCAATTTAAATCATGTAACATAGTTGTAGATAATGCAAAAGAGTATGATCCAAGTCGGATCTACGGCTTGATGAATGTTGAATAGAGGGTAGATATGTTAGAGGCAAGGCTCTTGTCGCAACGTGATGTTATTAATAAATGTACTTGAGAACGTTCACTTATTAATTCTTTAGAGCTAAATCAAAAGCCAAAAGTGCAAGGAGGCAACTTGGCACTTGCTTCGGCGTACGTGACCAATAACAAGAAATTTTGTTATTTACAAGGCTGCCCTGCCACTACCTATGTCTGCCAGTCTGCCAGTCTGTCAGTCTGTCTGTCTGTCCGTCTGTCCGTCTGCTTGTATATATTTTTATATATATATGTCTATCTATCTGCTGGCCTGTCTTTGTGTGTCGACATATGCGACAATCCTGGCTGCCCGACACTAGCTGTTGTCCTGTCCTGTCGTCAGTCGACAGTCGAGTCATTGTAAAGTCAGTGGCCTAAAAACATTATGAAGTTGCTCACTTGATCGTGCAATGTACCTTTTGATTTTGTTGCCCAGCACTTGGCACGTTCCACCAGCTACCAATGAACAGTGAACGGTGAACAGTGAACAGTGAAAAATGTACAGTGAATAGTGAAAAGTGAACAGGCATTTTTTTTGGTGAAGGGGGGAGTGTGTTGCTTTCCTCTGCCCAAGTCAGCACTAACTACAATTAGTTTTTCATTTGCATTGTAACAGAAATTAGCACAGCTGCTTGCTATAATCGAAAAATGTTCAACGTCTGTCTGTCAGTCTCTCAGTCATTCAGTCTCTCAATCTGTCCAACTGTCCAGCTGCCCAGCTGCCTCTCTGTCTGCCCGTTCTTGTCTGGCATTGATTGTTTCTCCTGATGATGTGTGAAAAGTTTATTTGGCCAGTAAACATCATGAAACGCTAGCAAAATATACAAAAGCCGCAAGCGAAATAAATGCTAAAACAGCAACAGTAAACAGCAACAACAACAACGACAACAAAAAGAGGAGAAATAACAACATTTTCTATTTTGACAAGCTCCCCACGAGCGCTGAGCGGCATCAAGAGTCAAATGGAGCAACTGCATCAACTGCATCAACATCATCAACAGGAGGCAACTGCGGCAAAAGCATCTGATGCACAGGCTATTAAATGGCCTGATGCATTGCCACAGTGGCAGCTACAACAACAACAACAACAACAACAACTAACACAACAACAAAAAACTGTAACATCAGCAAATGCATTTAGCAAATGCAAATCAAGTCTATAGACTCTGGAGGCCTAAAATCAACCCAGTTTGCAACTAACAATATGCGAAACCAAATTCAGCAATAGGTTTTTAACAAACTGCACCAAAATCGAATGCCACTTTTTTTTTTTTGAGGTGACTAACAAATCGAATTTGGTTTGATTTCGGTTTAACCTATTTCTTTTGCTGAATTTGCTTAGGCTTTAATGCTTGATTGCGACTGATTGATTGACTTATTTGTTGTGCTTGGAATTCGTTTTGTATCTATTTCCAAATATTCATCTACAATTCGAAACTCAAATGAATGGCAATGAATTTAAATTTTGAAGAGAAAGTTAAGAATTTGCGTTTAACTTTCTTATTCGATAGTTTATAAACAAACATTTTCAGTTCTATTTAGATACTTTACATAAACTTTATGAATGCCTCGCTGATTTCAAATTTTTATTGCATTTATTACCGAACTAAAATCATATTATGTATATAACTATGTAATTTTTGACTTTAACATTTATAACATAGATATATTATTTTAAAAGTAAATTTAATAAACTATATTTGATTAAACTTTCTCATTCGATAGTTTATAAACAAACATTTTCACTTAAATTCATTAACATAAACTTTATGAATGCCTCGTTGATTTAAAATTTGTATTGCATTTATTACCGAACTGATATCAATAATTATAATTATGTAACTATTAACTTAAACATTTATTCCATAGATATATTATTTTAAAAGTATTTGCTTAAACTGAATATAAACACTTGAAATATCTGTCAATATATTTTGTTTTAATTGAGCTAAGCGTACTTCAAATAACTTGTAATTGAACTATTAAAAATACTAGCTGTCACTAAGCAATTATTTAATTAGTGCTACAAATGTAATTAATATTTTTATTTACATTTCAAATTATTTAATTAGTGCTACAAATGTAATTAATAATTTTATTTACATTTCAAATTGCGAAAATTATTTAAACAAATATATTGCTTGCTTTTAAGTTTAATGGCCGCTCGACTGGCGCATTGTTGATTTATTTACATATACAGCAAGCACACACACACACACACACGCACATACATACGAAAAGAGAGAAACAAAATGGCGGCCAAATGATTGAGGCATCTGTCGACTCGCCTGCTCATTAATTTCAACTTTGTTTGTGATTTGATGAAATGAATATTTTGTGCAATGTTCTGTTGAATTTCATTAAGTATTTTAATAAATATACTCAGCACAACTGCAGCAAATGGCAAATGAATTGGTTTACAGCCGTCTGTCTTTCCCTTCGTGTCCTGTTCCCCTCTTTTCAGTAGCTTTTCAGTTAGCCCAGTTGCAACATTTATGTCTAATAAATATGTATGTGTGTGTTTGAGTGTATACGATATGGCAAATTGCACATATAAAGCGTTTATGTGTGCCCCATATATGAGTGGCACGAGTACTCATACTCACACTCACACTCACACTCATACTCGGACTCAGACTCGCATTCATACTCATGCTCGACTTGTACATGTAATAATATATAATAATATATTTTTTATGTCCTGGTTTCGTTTCGCTTTAAGCGCCTGAAACACATTGCGTATGACATTTTCACTGTATACGACTGTGTGTGTGTGTGTGTGTGTGTGTGTGTGTGTGGATGTCTTGATTTCTAACCTATTGGCAATGCTTTCAATCTGACCAATTTCCTGCCACACTTTAAGAGCAATTCAGCTGCAAGCATTTTGTGTTTGACGCATTTAAGACTGACCTGCCCCGAGCTTTAGTGCTTGAGGCATGCAACATGCTCAGCTTACCACCGCATGGGGGGCGGATACTTTATCGCTTTCCTCCCCAAGCACATTCCAAAAATGTCGACAGGATTGTCGAAATTGTCGAAATTGTCTCATTTATATCATTCGAAATTCAGAGCAATTTCTATTTCGGCTTCAAGCTGAAATTTGATTTATTTTGATTTAGTTACGGTTTTCCGACCATTTTAATTAACTTTAGAGATAGAAATATCTGTACATGTGCTCATATTACAATTCAGCTGCTTTCCTATTTATTTATTTATTAAATTTTGTACAATTTTATGAGGGCGTCTCGTTCAGCAGCTTTCTCTTTTTTTTTTTTTTGCTTTGGCATTTTGTAAAGGCATTTTTAATTATTTAGCTTGTGCAAATAAATCCAGCAATGTGTGTGGGTTTAGGGGTTGGGTGTGGATGTGTGCGAGTGTGCGAGTGTGTTTGCCTCCATAAACTTGACGCAAACACATACATACATACATAATAACGAGAGCTTAAACAAACACACACAGACAGAGAGATACCAAAACACTCACAAGCTTATTAAATATAAAACACATTTTGCTGGTACTCGCTCTTCTCTCTCTCTCCCTCCCTCTTCCCAGCCCGTTTCACATTCACATCCAGACTCAACCACAACAGCAACTACAGCAACATTACAACTACAAAAACAACAACAAGAACAACACACACACTTGATGTCGTCACCAAGCAATCAACAGCCCACAAATATGCCACACTTTCCCATGCATATGACAACATTTGCATTTTCCTCTTCTTTTTATTTTATTTATTTCCTCCCCTTTTGAATGATTGGCGACAGTGTGTCCATATTTTATGCTCGCAAACAAGTACACTTGTAACTGTTTTAATTTTTCGATACATTCAATATTTCAATTTTAATCCGCTTCAATTAGCTTTTAAATAGTTTAGCGCTTCGAGCATACGTATACGTAATGTCCAAATGTTGGTAAAAGGTTTACTTGCTTTTCTTTCTGCTTTTTGTGATTTACAGATTTCAAGTCAATTACAGACTTCAAAATATGTGAATTATATCATTTTTTAAAATCAAATTATTCAAAAGTGAACTGAAATTTGCTTTCGGAGTGTGAAAAATGAATTAGAGTCAAAAGTGAACGAAAACTTGCTTTTGGAGTGTGAAAAATGAATTATAGTCTTTTTTTATATCTTCAATAGAAAACACCTGTTTAATTTGATACATATTCGTCCCAGAAAAAATATCACTTTTACTTAATTAAACACAAAATGTTTGAGCATTTTAAATTTTCTTCTTGTTTTAAAATTTTTACGAATATACTCACACGTTGGAAAAGTATAATATATTTATAACGACACAAAAGTATAGGCAAGTATACAAGTTTTTGTATAGACTAAAAAGAAAAAAATAAAAAAAAAGGAGATGTCCATTTAACATTCTTAATGTGTCATTGCAAAAAGTCGAAAAATGAAGGCCAAAAAAAAAAAAAATTCTCTTAACAACATCAACAGCGAAATATGCCGAAGAGCTGTGGCAAAGTTTTTAATATGAGTTTTTTAGTGACACGAGTACTTAAATGAATTGCTTGACACGACGAAGCTTTAATACACTTTCTAAATTCAACTCACTATAAAGGTTTAAGACTTGCTCTAAAAAAGTGAAAGCATAAAGTTATCTACAAGAAATTGTCCTTTTAGAAAGCTCCTGTTCAATGTTTATAAAGCTAAAGCAAAGCATTTATTTTAGGCAAAAGCTCATTAAATTTTATAAAGCTAAAGCAAAGCATTTATTTTAGGCAAAAGCTCTTTAAATTTGTTTTAAATCAAAGTTGAAGACTTGCTCTAAAAAGTGAAAGCTTAATGTTATGTATAAGAAATCGTCCTTTTAGAAAGCTCCCGTTCATACTTTATACAGCTAAAGCAAAGCATTTATTTTAGTCAAAAACTCATTAAAATCGTTTTGACTCAAAGCAATTGCAAGAATTCGAAAAAAACGTATTTATTAATGAAGAAAAAAAAAAAGTCAGCTTAAGTGGCCATTCAGTTAGTTTGTAATCATAATAAATATTAGAAATTCAAATTGAAATACCTCTAAAAGCTTAAGCGAAGCTTTAATGTTAAATTTAAGCTCATTAAGTTTTCGTGATTATTAATTAATGAAATAAATATGTTCATCATGTTAAATTTGAAAGCACATGTAAGCTTTGATCGTATCGGAAAGCTCATTAAACTTGCTGTGCCTGTTAACCATTGTGTGCAACTGATTAAATGCCATTTTGAAGTAACCGCAACCTTCGTCAAGTTGATGTAACATAGCTATCTGTAGGTCTCATCGCATTCTCACCTGGCCCAAAGTTTAGTGAGTGTATTATGGGTGGTTTGTGGAAATTGTGTGAATGTGGAAGGGGATGGGGATGGGGATGGGTAAGGGTGTTCACTAAAAAGACAGCGGCCACGCTGACAGGTGGAAAAAGGTCGCGCGTACATGACACGGCACAGCCGCCAAGCTGTTATAGTGTGTCCACCTCTAGTCCTGCCCCTGCCCCTGCCCCAGCAACTGCCCCTGCCTCCTCTTCTGTCACGCCCAGTGTTTTTTGGTTGAGTGTGGCGCGTTTGTCCATGTTCATTACTGCGGTTAATTTGTTTGTTCTGCTTACTTCGCTTGTGTTTTTGGGGTTCACAGCCCAGAACTGTATCCACAAATTTTTGTGCTCACTTGAATTTTTGTGTGTTATGTTTTTTAATAAGCTGCGCTGCGGACAGGTGCAAAAATAAAGTAAAAAAAAAAAAAAAGAGTGTTGGACACGGTCCGAGGGATGAACTCGGCAAACGACTAGGCTGGAACGGGAGAAGGGAAGGGAGAAAGGAGAAGGGAAAGAGGAGAGAGAAGACGGGAGGCACAGGCAATCATCTGCTGGCACGTTGTTGACATCAAAATAATGACTGTCAGTCTGGGGATTGGGCAGGTGGATGTGGATGTGGATGTGGATGTGGATGAGGCTATAGATGTGGATTGTGGCAAGCAGCATGGGCCAAAAATGCCACAGCAACAACAACAATAGGCGTAACAACAAGCGCGTTTTGTGGTGGCGGCAAAAGCAAACATATGCACAAGATACACAACACACACACACGCACACACACACACACACATAGACACAACACGCACATATACAAGTGGCACATAAAACAGCAAGCAGTCAAGCAGTTTGCCCCACTCAACAGTTGCCATCGTCTTGCTGAAGCTTACAACATGCCTCATGCCGCATGCCTCATCATCAGCAACATCATCATCATCATCATCATGCTGCTCTTGTTGTTGTTAATTACAAAAAAAATGCAAAAGCACGAAAATGCTGCTGTTTACCAAATTAAATGCTACTAATTGGACGAGTTTAGCGGCGCTCAAGTGTATGCTCTGCGACTGTTGAGCTGCTTAGGCTCACGACAGAGACAGACAGACAGAGAGAGAAAGAGAGAGATGGAGAGAGGGTTGAATGCGGTATGCGGCAAGTGGCAAGTGGCAAGCGGTGGTAAGTACATATCATGATGCCACGGAATTTTTAATGAAAGAAGTTATTAGTATGTATCTTCATCGTTAGCGTAAAAAATGAATTAGAAGCACGCTTAACTGCTAAAGTCGAAACACAATTTCTAAAGGTATTCCACATGTATGTACAAACAATGAAAGATACCAAGAAAGCCGCACTGATTCATCATATAAAAATTCGAAAAATAAAATAATTTGGCACAATAAACATGAAACGACATAGGAAATATAGTAAAATTTGCTCAAAATACAAAGAAAATCTTCTAAGATCCAACAAATATATATCAAACACATAATATAACAATAAAAAAAATAAATAAAATACAAATTCGAAAAAAAGATTTAAATATATAGGTACAACAAACATTAAAAGCAATAGGAAACATATTACAATTGACAAAAAAAAAAAAAGAAAATTTCCTAAGATCGAACAAATATATATTAAACACATAACATAACAATAAATAAAATAAATAAAATACAAATCCGAAAAAATTAAATTATTTGGCACAATAAACATGAAAAGACATAGGAAATATAGTAAAATTTGCTCAAAATAAGAAGAAAATCTTCTAAGATCCAACAAATATATTTTAAACACATAACATAACAATAAATAAAATACAAATTTGAAAAAAATAATATATATAGGTACAACAAACATTAAAGGAAATAGGAAACATATTACAATTGATAAAAATAAAAAGAAAATTTCCTAAGATCCAATAAATACATATCAAACGCATAATATAACAATAAATAAGATAATTAAAATACAAATTTGAAAAAAAATATATATATATAGGTAAAGCAAAAATTTAAAAAAAAAGGAAACATATTACAATTGATAAAAATACAAAGAAAATTTCCCAAGTTCCAATAAATATATATCAAACACATAATATAATATAAAAAAAAAAAAAAAAACATTAAAAGAAATAGGAAACATTAAAACTTTATTTGAATAAAATAAAATTTCCCAAGTTATGTAATAAACTATGTTTAATAAAATATATGTCATGAAATGATTTGCAGCAATCAAAGTTTATCAATATCGAGTGCTGTCAATCGATACAAAAATCAATTGCATACCTTGCAGCGTTTTAGAAAACTTAACATTCAAATGGGATTTGTTTGAAAAAAAAATACAGTTTGTGGTTGGTCAAAGCCAATGCCACATTAAATCCCAAGCAAGACAAGGAAAAAAGTGTGTGGCAGGTGATGCTGATGTTGATGGTGGTGGGGGTGGGGTTGGGGAGGGGGGTGTGGATAAACGGAAGTTAGAGAAAGCTTCAGCTTCAGTTGGTTGCGGCTTTGTGGCTGGCAGCAAACAAAATGGCGTGCACATGTAAACATTTAAATCTGTTTGCAAATTATGCATGGCAGCCACAAAAGCGGAATAGCGAAGAGAGAGAGCAGAAGAAGAAGAAGAAGAAGCGTGTGACCAAAGCAAACAACAGATTGCCCACATATTTAGCAGCACTAAAGCCGGACCAGAGAGATGAGAAAGGAGGAGGAGAAGAAGGAGGAGGACTCTAACTCGCACTCGGACTGCGACTGATACTCCAATGGCATCCCGGGCACGTCAACCAGCACGGATGTGGACACTGACACGGACACCGACACTGACTAATAAACTCGACTTGCCGACATAAAAATATCCATGCAAATTAATTAAATATTTACAGTTTACTAACATAAGCAGCCCCCCGCACTTGGTGAGCATCATCAAAGCGAGAGACAGAGAGAGAGAGAGAGAGAGACAGGGAGAAGACGTGAGAAAAGAGGAAATGCCAGCATGCCACACGCTTGTGAGAGCAAAGCCAAAGCCAAAGCCAAAGCCAAAGCCAGAGGCAAAGTCAAGTAAGCTTTGCGCTGAATTGCAAAAATATGCAAAGGTAAGCGCCATGAGAGAAGCGTATGAGAGAAGGAATGAAGAATGCCTGACTGCTTCGATGGTTTGCCTGGTTTACTACGACTGCTCGAGGCAGAGCTGAAGACAGAGACAGTGGCAGTGGCAGAGACAGTGGCAGAGGGGGCAACTTGTCTGATTGAAGTGCCGAAGACCGACGACGACGACTACACAAATTACATGCCACGGAGTCAGTCGAACTGAGAGCTGAGCCTCCACTCTTAGCTTCAGCAGCAATTTCATCTGCAGCGCTTCAATCCAACTCCCAGCGCAGTGTCCGGCGCCAGCTAAGCGCATAGTTGAGCTGCTGCTCCTACTCCTCCTCCTCCTCCTACATCTCCACCTCCACCTCTGACTGCTGAAAGCCAAATGAAATTAGTGTTAAGCTGCTTGCTTCTCGTTGCTACGGCAGTTGGGCAAATTAAACCTTACAACAAACAAAATATAAATAAACTTTTATGTTTGTAATCAAATTTTTGACACGCTGCTGACGCTGTGTAAAAAACTTAAATCAATTCAAAAACTTATCACCAAGATCAAGGAATAACTTTCCAAAACACATTCAAAATAGTATACATTTTACAAATATAACTAAAAATTTATAAAAATTATAAAAATAATAATTTTTAGACTAATAAAAATGTTAGACTAATAATACTATTTATATGTCCTTATTATTAGAATAAGTATGTCTCTCTTACTGTCAATCCTTATATTAAATACTTAAAGGCTTGAATGAGTCCTTCTGTTGGATTTAAATCTACGAAATAGAACGCATTCTCAAGGAACTAAGGTATAATCACCTGTAATTATAGAGTTCTATGGTCACTTTAATTAATTAATTAAACTTGAAATGTACACTGCTAAAAAAAAATGTACTAAAATTAAGATTTTGGTCTCAGAACTAAGATTTTTGATCTATAAAATGATTGATTTTAAAAACATTTTAAATAAGACCAAGTTCTTATTTTAAGAATAAATGTTCTTAAAACTCAAAAATAAAAAAATTGAAATATATATATTTTTTTTTACATTTCATTCTGTTTCAGAAAATTTTAAAATGGTAAATTTTATTTGTCTCGAGTGGGATTCGAACCGGCGCCTACCGCTTCTCCACTGAAGCAGTTTCTCTAACCAGAGCGCCACGAAGCGGACGCTTGGTTGGTCCAAAGTAGTACATATTTATACTTTCCTAACAATTTAGATTTTTATTTTTATATTAAGATTTTGAGATGATTTAGATTAATAATCTCAGTTTTAGTAGTTTGGTCTTAAAATAATCTTATTTTAAGAGCAAAATATTTAAGATGAATGTTCTTGATTTTAGAAGTTGATCTTTTTTTCAGTGAATTATCACCTGTAATTATAGACTTTGAAATATATAAATACAAATTAAAATATTATCTTACTTTTTTTCATTTGTGTTTACTTCAAAAAACTTAATAACTATCTAAACAGAGTTGACAATATTTGTTGGTATGGAAAACTAGCTAGAAAAACTGCATATTGAATATATTGACATTCTTGTAGACTGATGTACATATGCTATGTCCTCCATGGTTTGTTGAATTGCAATTAAGTAAGCTTTTGTTCAACTTTTCATTTATATAACAAACTTTATCTGCACTAAAAGCAACTGGAAAATAGTTTGAGAATGGCATTAAAAACAAACGAAGGCAACTTTAAGGACTACCATAATATTTTAGCCATCTCGAGCCCCTAGATATCAGGCAAACAATTCAGCAACTAACTATGTATGTATTTCTGCAACCCCCCACCCTTTGCCTGGATACCCCGTCACTCTGTTAACTCTTAGACGACCCTCGACAGGACCTCTTAGGACAGGACACACAGCTGATTCGTTGAAGTTGAAATGCGTGGTTCATGGTAGTAATCGCCTATCGACTATTATCCACATTATTCACATGCCATCCCCTAGACACCAAGACACCCTGTGCTTTCGTCCTGCGTCCTTGCATTCCCCTTTGGGAAGTAGCTAAATTGTTGCACTTGTGAACGCCGAAAAATAAATAAAAAGCGTAACGAAATGAAACCAAACTCGAAATACCAAAGTAAAATACCAACTGCAAAAGTACAGAAGAAGTACAGCACAATGAATGCGACTCTATTCCCAAAGACAGAGAGAGTAAGAGAGAGGGAAAGAGAGCGAAAGAGAGTGAAGGAGAGAGAAGGGTAGCCCTGCAGGCCGAACTTTTAATGGCAAGAGCAAAGAGACAAGTGTGTGTGCATGGAACACATGTCCTGGCTGCGGGCTTTCGGGAAAGTGAAGGGTAGGGGGAGCAGAGGAGTTGGGGTATGTGGCAGCACACTTAAGTGCATGTTACCCAACAATTTACTAGCGTAAGTTGGAAATTTTGAATAGGCAGAGAAAGCCAAAAGACGCCTCAACCGAAAGATATAAGAAGATGTAAAAGACCGAAAAAAGTGAATGCAAAGAAATGAAAATCAGACCAAATGAAATAAGTAGAGAAGCGAGCAGAACAGAACAGAACAGACGAAAGAAGATAACTAAATCAAAAAAAAAAAAAAAAAAGAAAAAAAACCAGAAAACTTAAAGAAGTTGAAATGAAGATTTATTTGCGTATTTGCTTATTTATCTTTAGCTCAACTAGAAGAGACACAACGCCATTTTATGAGCTGCTTGAAAACTTGTGCAACTTGCGGCACACACACACACACACACACACACACAAAAAGAGTACGCAGGACACGCGAAAGGATAAAGTATCCTTACAGCAGGCTGGGAAATAACGTTAAGTAGCGTAAACTTAAACGGTGTCTCCCTTTCTCCATTTCTCCCTTCCCATTTCTAACTGGCCCTTCTTCCGAGGCGGACAATCTGCAGTCCTTGCGTCCTTCGTCCTGCCTGCTGTTGTGGGTAACTTATTGTATGTAGTTAGCGCAAATTTTACATGTCTCTCTCACACACACACACACACACACTCTGAGCCAGTTATCCTTGCTTTGCCGCGCCTTGCAGTCGCCTAAGCGGAAAAGTTTGCTTTTCTTCTTTTTTTTTCTAGTTTTTGTTGTTGTTGTTTTTGTTTCAGTCGCTGGCCTCTTGGCCTAAACAGGATACATCCTGTGCGGCGGTGCAGCGACTGCACTAAATACGAACTACACCCAGTTAATGGGCAATTTAATTATACGGAAATCACACAAATTCATCTAATTAGTTTGGCCTTTTAATTGCCAGGACACTTGAGCTGCCGTTGCACTTCAAGCTCGAGACTGGGATAATGGATATATACGTAAAGCCAACGAGCTTGGCCAGGACATGCCATAAAGTATGTCACACATAGACAGAGACAGATAGAGAGACAGAGAGAGTGAGAAAGAGAAAGAGAAAAAGAAGTGGCATATCGTTATCAATGGAGTTTACCTTGTGAATATTTAAATTGCCCTACAGAGTCCTTTCTGCATCGCATTTATATACAAATTGTAAATATGAATTTTACCTCGACAACTGCGAATTGAATTGCAACAACGTAGTTGCCATTCTTTTGGTTGCTGTTGCTGTTGCTCTTGTTGTTGTTGTGGTTGTCGCTGTCACAACAGCAACAACTGTCGCCAATTGCCTTGCGAATTGACATTTGAGCCTTGGCGTTCTCAGTAATTGGCCATTGCGTTAAGCGTTAAAAAAGAAACAACGATAAATTACTCTGCATTCTTTAAAGACACTTTTCTTACATATATTCTGTCTTTTTCTGAACGAAGCATAGTTATACGTGCTTTTAATGTAAATATGTAATACTAGGAGGCTCCGCCCTCTGCTCGCTTCGCTCGCGGATTTGATGCGTTTAAAAGAGGACCACTTCTTATATTTTTTTGAATAAACTTTTTTAACGCAAAACTATATTACTGTACTATTTCAATAATTAGGACACTTGTTAATTCGGACAACCTAATACATTGGACACTAATTTTTTATCTATAAAATATTCTGTAACCACATTAACGTGTTTGAATTTAAGAAAATAATATAAGTAACAAAAATATGTGCAAATGAAGGCATTTAAACTGCTGATTCTGCCATTTAAGAGCAAAGGGTCGTTATTTCTAACATTGAGTTTAACGACGTTCATATGGCAGCTATATTATATAGTCATCCGATGTAGACCAAATTTGAACAGGGTGTAACATTTAATAAAAAAGACATATTCTGTGAGTTTGGTTGAGATAGCTCAAAAAATAAAAATAATTTGCATACTAATAGTTAATTTCCATCCAATTGTTCCAATGGCAGCTATATGATATAGTTACCCGATGTTCACCAAATTTGGTCAGGGTGTAACAGGCAGTCTCAAATACACAATCTGTGATTTTGGTTGACATATCTTAAGAACCGAAAAAGTTTTTCATACTAAAGGTTTATTTGAGGTTGATTGTACCTATGACAGCTATATGATATAGTCATCCGATTTTAACAAAGGCTGGTCAGGGTGTTAAATATGGTAAAAAAAAAAACCACAATGTGAGTTTGGTTGAGATAACTTGAAAAACAAAAAAGTTCTCCATACTAAAGATGAATCTGAAGCCGATTGTTCCTATTGAAGCTATATGATATAGTGTCCCGAGTTTGACCAAATTTTGAAATATATTAAAATTTAAAAATATGTTAATAAAATTAAATTTAAAAAAAATTATAAAAATATTTTTGCTGTTGTGGGAAATGAACCCGCACCTCCCTGCACCTGGGTCTAACACACCATCCTCTACACTACACACTTACTTTGGTTCTAAACTCGCCAGCTGATGTTAATTCAGTTAGTGAGTCAGTTGGACAAAGAGATTTGTATATATAGATTCAGTTTATCTTTTTTTTTGTATTTAGAAACAATTAAAGTTTTTATAAAAATTTATTTTATTTTTTTTCTATTTATTTGACGGTTAAGGTAATTTTGCGTTTCGTTCTTCTTGAACTTGACAACACATTTACCATTGTCAGCATGGGAATCGAACCCGGTTCTACGAACTCGTAAGGTTCTATATATGGCAGATCGGCGTCTCTAACCAGAGCGCCACGGGATCACCGATTTATTTTTTATTTTAAATCTATATGAATTCGAAACTTTCAACTTAAATTCATCGCTCTACAGATATCGTCAATCCACAATAACATTGCTGTAAGTATTTTTTTCAAATAAGAGTTATTATGATTATGATGATAATTATTTTTTTCAACTCAATTTTTATAAACTAAAGTTCAAATAGTGCGATTGTTTGTCAATACTATCGAGTTATGCAATTAAAATTAATTATGTAATTTCAACATATTTGCAGCTATATAAAGAACAATATTTACTGTGGTCATCAGATGGGAAATATGACTCAGAAAGCTTAGAATCGAAATGTAAAGGAGTTGAAATTAATTGACATATTTGCAGTAATACAAATACACAGAGTTATATGAAAGCGAATTATATGTGAGAAATAAATGCAGCTTATAAATTATTGAGAAATTTTTCTATACTTAAATTAAGCATTAACTATTTGCATTGTTTTGTTAGGCAATCGATATAAATACGATTTAGAATCGAGACTGCGAACTTAGCAAAAGAAAATGTAGAAAATATCTGAAATACATTGTACGTATGAATATATATATATATATATATATAGAGTACTATATGGTATGACATACTTTATGGGAGAGGCATTAAATGCTCGGCAAAGTCATCAAATTGGGGATACGACTTGGAGCGAATGGATAAAGTGAAGCACTCGACATTAAAGGCAGAGGAATACAGCGATGGGAGTTGAACAGTTTTCCGTTTGATGTGCGTTAAGTAAAAGGTGCTTTTAATATTTTAGGCACTTGCACACACACACACACATACACACACACGTAGATGGTGGGAGCAAGTGAGAAGTAAGGATGCAGTAAGGATGTATCCACTTGAAAGTGCTGTTGCCCAGCCAAGGTTAGTTAAAAGTTAGGTATTCGCCACTCAACGTGCCAAATTTCACGCCACTTGAAGCGATGCGGAGCAGACAAGAGAACTGGCAACCGGTAGCTGCCACCTGACATATGTATGTATGTATATATGTGTATATGCCACATGCTGCCAGGTGGCAGGCACCTTATGCCTGACTGTCTGACTGCCTGACTGTCTGACTGCCTGACGGACGTTTTAATCCTTTTGCATTTCGCGTGCAGCGTAAAAAGCATCGTTAAATAAACATGAGAATATGAATGTATGATTGCGTTTCAGGCCATGCTTAACATCAGCCAAACTGCTGCCTCATGCCCCAAAACATTGCCAGCATTAACGGTCATAAACTTGATGCCTGCAACTACCTACACAAGCGAAACTTTCTTACCACCCTCTCTTTGGCTTCTTTATTTGCCGACTTTCTTTTTAATTTTCGTCAAGACTTTTATATACTTAAGAACTCGACAGCGTTGCGAAACAGCTGGTGAGGGGAGGGTTGGAAAACTTTAATTCGCTAATCAATTAAAATCGCAAACTTAACTTTGAAGTTGCCTTCTCAATAGTTAACGAGCATAGCAATTATTATTATTTTTCTTATTTCCATTTCTATACTTTTTTTTTTTTTATTTATATTCTTTTTATTTTTACTTTTAATAAGCAAATGTAAGAGTCGTAAAAAAAATTACTAAATTGATTTATGCTGCACAATTCCCCCGACTTTCTTGCCTGAAATCAGCATATTTCTATTTATCATCGGTAGGGAGTCTAGGGAGCATAAATCGTCGCTTGAGGTTCCCAATTTATGCAGCACGCATCGTGGTTTTCAGTTGAGTTAAGAACAGGCATATTACCTAACCCCAGAAGCGGGACTCTGCTCAAGTCCCCTATCTAGAGCTGGAAATAAGTGAAATACAAATTGTATCGACATTGCTATGCTCTACAAATTGAGAGTAAACATGTGTATTTATAAGACTTGACACACAGATTGATCAAGCTTAAATTTATTAAATTAAATATGAAATAAATAAAATAATATAAACTAAATATTTTGCCTTCTTTAAGAAGATTTATTGCTCAAGTTGTAATTGAATTTGACATACTTGTATTTAAAAATTGTATATTTTTATATGATTTGCTACTAATTTAGATATCAGATCTCACTGTATTTACTCAGATCGATCGTTGTTTCGAAATATTGCATCATTATCATAAAAATTGAATTTTTTTTTCTTTACAGTTCATAAATTATTTTTAATTGTATTTGTATTTTTAATCTTTAACTTAATATTTATACTTGTTAATTTTTTCTTTGCCGACTGCTTTTAGTCGTGCATAAATAAATAAATAAAAAATAAAATAAATAAATAAAAATAAAAATAGCCATCGTTCAAATAAAAGTTGGACTCTAGTTACACTCTCCTTGTCTCGCTCTATTCTATTCTATATTTTATATATCTCTCTTTTCATCTATTTGCAGTGTATAAAACAAATGGCAAAGAGCAAAAAATAATGAAAGGGGGTCTGACCAAAAACTAAACCCTACTTTATACCCTTGCGTCGTCCCATCTTTGTCGCCTAACTACTTTGTCTTTTCCTGTCTTTTCCTTTGCCATTTCTTTCCCCTCCCCCTCTTCCAACTGCCCTGAGATAAATACTAGCGTGTGTGTGTGTGTGTGTGTGTGTCGGCTTATTTATGGTCTAAGACTTTGAAGCTGAAATTTCAGAGCACTCTGAGCGCTGTATGTGTGTGTGTGTGTGTGTGTGTGTGTGTGTGTGTGTGTGTGTGTGAGTGCACAGTGTGCTTGCTGCTATATTAAATCGCAGGCCATAGTTTTTAATAAAATGCCTGCGTTCCAGCGAAAATTCAGGAACGATGCCTTTTCTTTTCTTTTCTTTTCTCTTGCTTTCTTTTTATTTTTCCTATTTCTCTATTATTATTATTTTTTTTTTCCTTTTTTTGGTGTGTCGCGTTGTGAAATTTATGTACTTGGGGTAAGTTCGTAATAGTTTTTAACTTAAATGGGTACAACGGGTGGAAGGACGACGAGGACGACGAGGACGACAGGCAATGGCATTGGCGGACGGAAACCAAAATTCGGCGTATACCTTCCAACTGTTGTTGGCCAAGTTAGAGCAGAGCTTGGCTTGGCCCAAGATGAAGGCAATGTCTGGCGTCTAGGCGGCGGCGGCGGCAATGGCAACGACGCTTGTGTTTTGGCTCGTTTATGGTGTTGTTGTAGGCGCTACAATCTCACTGCTTCCGCGTCCTCGTCCTTGTTCCTGTCAACGTCTACGTCCCCATGTTTTTCGTTGCTGTAACTGGAGCTCATAGCTCTGCTGTGATGTCTTATTTTATCTGTATTGTCGCCCCTGTCTCCTTAGACTTTAGTCGTAGTCTTTACTTGGCTCGCCGGCCGATATTTTATTTTTATTTGAAAAAATCAATTTATGGCTTCTTTGGCAATAAACGATTTCTCTTTTAGTTGCCTTCTTCTATTCTTTATGGCCGCATATCTTTGTAATATTTTCTATCATTGTCATCGCTTGAGTTGTGCCCCCCCCCAGCACCACTTCACCACTCCACCACTCCACCACCAACCACTCCAGACTCCTACACTTCCACTTGGTGCTCGCGTGGCGTGTTGGCGACGTCATCGTCATCGTCGTATTTGTATTGTTAGCTGCCCCGCCCACTAGCTCCCAATTTGGCCAACCGCACGCCCATTATTCATTGTAGTCTGTGGGCCAGGTCCATTTCATCTATTCCATGTCCTCATATGTGTATCAGAGTGTGCGTGTGTGTGTGTGTGTGTAAAATATGTCATGGCTCAATAATGCTGTGATAATAATGGCCGCAAAGAATTTTGCCTAACACAGCTCGTTGCAAGCCATAAACGAACCAAACTCAAGGGGTCAAAAGCTGCAACTTTCCGATATGATCCAGGATGTGACTCCCGCCTCCCCCTCCCCCACACCCTCCCTCTCAGGCTCACTTAGGGGTCGGGACTGGGATCAACTGCGGGCAGCAAATGTAAGCAAATAACCAATGCATATGTGAGCACTCGCAATGCATTGATGTTGCGCAACAGGGCGTATGATTGATGCGCAAGGCGTCCTTACAATTACCACTCTGCCAGTGTGTGCTCCACACTTAATGCTTAGATGTGCAGTTTCGGACCTAAGAAGCAATGCTTAAAGCCTTATCGCCAATTCCCATACAGGCAACTCCTGAGCCTAAAACAATTGAACCACAATTAAGCAATTGTTGAGCTTCAACTTAGTCTGCTTCTTTGTTAATTCTAACTGCATTTGATTAAACCTCAAACGTTATCAGTATCAGTCAATACCTGGCAAGCTGAACTCTATTAACTAATTAAATTTATGCATGAAAGATGCTGGTAAAGAAGGCTTTGTTTCTGTATAATATATTTACTAAATTCATATCATCAGCACATGTCAATTAATTACGGACTGGACTATTATATGATAATTATAAATAATCTTTAATTTATTGAGCCTTGATACTTAATAATAAATCAAACATTTTTTAGATAAATTATACGTACTTATTAATTTATACACTCAAAAATTAAATATACTTACCGCATAAGGTCTGATTTAATAACATGCCATTAATTACTTAAAGCTAAGCAATATTGAACTTAATTTAAAAAACAAATTTTAAATTTTTTTTCTACCCAGAAAATCATTAAGTTAAACAACGCATAAATTAAGTTTTTGTATAGATTTTAACCCGGATTTAACAATTTTTAAAAAATGTTTTCCACCTGGCGGGGAAGTTTCTCAAATTCCGTCAGAATTTTACTAGCTTCAGCTGTCTAGTCAATTTATATTATGTAGAAAATTATGTAAATAGATATAACACCTCTGATAACAATTTATTTTAATAGATTGCGAGTTATCAATAATGCCTCGAGTTTAAATTAATTTAAAGCAGACAAACTTGAATTCAATTAAGCAGAAATCAACATTTTATAACATACACACATAAATTCGTACACAGAATATTATACTGCCAGTGTTGAAAAGCGAGTATTTAAAAATGTGACAGCAAATAAAAGTAAAAACACAAATGTGCCACAAAACATTATTTTAATAAATTGCAAAATAGGAAGAGCGTATACACTCAAACTGAAGAAGCGAAGACAGAAAACGAGGGAGAGAGAGAGAGAAAGAGATGGGTAGAATGGAGTGGGGTATATGTTTTGTTGGGTTCGTTTTGCCAGCCATCCATAAAGTTAAGTTTTTGCACTTTTTACCACTCACAATAAATAAAGCTGTTTTATTATTGTATTTTCTGCAGAGCTGCATGAATCAATTTCGGCTGGCCAAATAAAAAGTCAACAAACCTACACACACACACACACACACATGAGAAGAGCAACGCGTTTGACAAGTTCATAAATTATCGACTATGAAAAAGAGGCCAAAAGAAAAAAAAAATTGTGCAACTGATTGTTAAATTTCATTGAATGCCAAAAGACTTTAAATTGTATTAAACAGCATATAAAATGAGCGTGGTCACATGTCCCCATCCTTATAAATATGCCCGAATCGGGTACAAAGACAAGCCAAATAAATAAAAGTTGGTCGACTTTACAAATATTGCAAATAAAATCAAATGTAAAAAAACTTGTATATGACACATAAAGAACCAAAGAAATTGCTGCAAAAAGTGCCGAAATATGGGAAAAGAATTCTGCTTTCACTGTTGACTCCTCGTTCACGTCCACAGACACCATAAAACTTGAATACAATGCAAAGGCAAGCATTGAACTCTCAACAAAAAAATAAATATATATATATATATACTCAAAAATGTACGACTATTACACACATCAACAGAAACGATAATGGCACGGTTTTACAACTATTTGAAATCGGAAACGAAACTGTAACTTAATATGGCATCGAAATAAGGGAATGTATTTCAATGATGAGTATGGCCAATTTCGCAACGATCGCTAGTAAGCCATTGTCGATCATATCGATAGATTACATATAAGTATCGAAAACAATTTACTCGATTTTTAAATTATTTATATTAAGCTGTCAATGATTTCATCAGCTTAATCGAATATTGTAAGACTAATATATTGATAAAAGTCTCAGTCAACCATTTCGATAGATTTAAACAAAGCTGTAGACTATCAATGACGATAATAGAATGCGATTTATTGGTATCGAAAGTATTATCGGGAAAAACTGATTAAATTTTTAAAATATAGATATATTCTCTTCAATTAGTAATGGTGTCATTTTACTCATGCTTTTATCGATAATAACTTTCGTAACCATATATGGAATATGTATATAGAATATTTTTACACATGTTGAAGCTTAATATAAAATCAAATAAAAAAAAATGTGTCGTGAATACAATTTCTATCAATTTATATTCACAGGTACTTCCAGTTGAACTATTATAATCAGAATGTTCTACGTTTGTTTTTAATATAAGCAACTAAACTGCATTAACAAAGCTACCATATCATTATGCTCATCATCAAATCTGCCTTCTATCTGTCTTTTATTTGTCTTTTATCTGCCTTTTATCTGCTTATCAATCACTAATCGTTTTGTCTGATTTTCTGCACATTTTCAGTTACGCAATCTTTCCTCATTTATTCAATTCCCATTTCAACACTTGAGTTTCCATCATTCAGGCGAAATAAAATAAAACCTGATGCTTAAATTAAAAGTAACAGTTTGGACAACAATTTCCTTAGATGGCCACTGTCCGATCAGTATCCAAAGCGTTTCGTCTGTTCCGTGGTCCCTTAACCTTGTGAAATGAAATTCATTGGAGTGCTGAAGAAGCGGGGTGTCCCCTTTGGCCACAAATCGATCAAAAAGCAATTCACTCAACACAAAACCATTGGGCATTCATTCGCATTCGCATTTGGATTCGCATTCGTGCATTCATCAATCAACCAATCATAATGGCAGCACAAAATTAGCAACAACAACAACAAAACGAAGCCGAACGAATGCCAAATAACAAAGTTTGTTTTTAGGCCTTTTGTTCAATTTTGTGGCCGCAATTGGAATTAAAATTAATTAGCAGAAACGCACACACACACACATAGAATTCTATTGGTGATTATAAACAACAAAGGGCAGTACCGGTAATCGTATTAAATGTGAAACATGCTCATATATATTAGAGTGAAATTTAATGCATCCCACGGGGCGTATACGCAACGCTTGAACCATCATCCCAGAAGGCGTCAACCGACTATGCGTGAAAATCCATCAGCACCACACACGCACGTGCTTTTTTTTATTACCTTCTCCTACCCCCTGTCCCTACCCCTTCCAATACCACTCCCCCCTTGAGCCCTTGAGCAGCTGCCTAGCGTAAAGCTAAAATTTCCCAAAAATTAATGTGAAAAAAATAAAAAACATGACACACAACAGGAATGTGAAGAATGTGTTCATTTCTAGCACTTCGAAGACTGTATACTCTACATCTATCTAGTTAAGTCGAAGCTTAAGTTCTCTCCGTAGTTTTGCATATTAAAACATAATTTCCCTTCAAGTGACACGTAAATTTATTAGGCGAGTATGAGTTCGAGTTTGAGTGTTCGTAGTCTCGGAGATTCTCCCATTGTGTTGGGTCTGAGTGCTTCCGATAAGTATATTTCGGTGGGGCGAGGCATACGTCAGGGGAAACCCAACAAGCCGCTGAGTGATATGCAGCAACAATAACAACAATAACAATAATAACAATAACAGCAACAAAACATCTCTAGACATGTTTGCTTGTTTATAAACGAACTTTTTATTGCCACAAAGTGGCAGGCGACAAGCCAGATACATTCGACAGGCCGGGGGGAACATGGGGCATGCCACACGGCACATAGATGGGCAAAGATGTCTACGTATGTGTGTGTGTGTGCTTGTGGTTGTGGGTGTTGCTCTTTCTTTTGTTGTTGCTGTTGTGCTAAACACACGGTAAAGTTTTATTTTGCGTCACGACCGAATAACGAATGCATTTTTTCAGCAATTCAATTGACAAGTTGCAAAACTTCGACACGCTCCAAGTGCAACCACTAGACTCATTTTATTCTCGCATATTCCAATAACGTTTTCAATTTATGTTACAACGGTTTTTTCCAGAGTTGTACATGCTTATAACAAACTCATTTCCACTTTTCACTAGCAAGTTTGATATTAATTTTTTGAATAACTTCCATATTATCATAAAAACATTAAAACTGAGTCATACCAACGATAATTTTTGATATATTTTTCATAAAAACATATCAAAACTGATTCATACCATCTATAATTTTTGATATATTTTTTATTTATAATTCTTGGTACACCTAATTAATTTTAAAGTGACTGCAATTCTGTTTATATGTTAAGATTTCTCCGAATAAAAGTGTTAGGTGCTGAGAAAAATTTGTTTTCCTGTTTTGACGTGAGAAAAACAGTTTTAGAGCAGTTGCTAACTGTTTTTCTGGAGCTCTGATAATAAGAGATTATATCTCGTTTCTCAGAATTCCTGTTGGTTTCTTCAATAATCTTAAATGTATGACTTTTATATCAGAATAAAATTCACCAAAATTTTATAAATGCACATATCAAACTTCATAATAATATGTCTAAAACTTTTCGAGTTTTGACTGTGAGTTTTGACTTTAAGAAACCAAAGTTATGAGCCGAACCACTTTAACAAAACCGAACCGATTGAAATACTAAAGATTTACATTTACATAAACATGTTTGTGTGATGCTTATAAATTTGCTGGATAATTTATATAATTTGTGAAACTGTTTGGATTAAGGGTAGCCCCACAAATCATCCTCACCCCTTTGTTAAATCGCTCATATCTCTTATCGTCCCTACGTCTCTTGTCTCTTGTCTCTTATCTCCCCTTCTTCTCCTACGTCCATCGCCAGCATTTCCTGTTTCCAGTTTTGTTCGCTCGTTTGTTTGTTTGCTTGTTTAAAGCAGCGTGCGGGAACGGAAGTGTTTGTGACTTTTATGATTTGGCAAGTCTTTGATTTGATTAGACCTCAATGCTCCTCACATATGTACATATGTACATACATACATACATACATACATACCCAGAAACAAGTGTACACTGAACGGGTATGTTTGATTGCCATTGCTGTTCTCAATGAATGAATCCATTGAATGGCCAACGAATTTTCCGTAGCACTGCGATTTGCCAGCAATCATTGGCATGCGTCGCCACGTAATTCTCTCAACTCCGTAACAGATTTGGTTCCCATCCTTTTTTTTTTTTTTTGCTCTAGCTTTGGCCTTTGCTCCACTTCTTCTTGTTTTCTTTCTTCACTCTCCTATCAATGAAATTGATTTGGTCCAAACATGAAATGCTCTCGATTCCGAATTTACTTGTTTCCTAGCAACGTCATTCTCATTGCTTCTTGTACGGATTTCATTTCTATTTTTTTTTTTTTTTGCTACAAATTGAGTTATGAAAGTGGAATCTTGTTAATGAAGGCGAAAGAGCAACTGCAATACACAAATACATATGTACATTTCATGTGTGTAAACAACTTCATATACAGCTCAAAATAATGTGACTTTTTTCTATTCGATTTTTTATACAGATTTTAAATGAACATTTTGTTTTCTCAATCATTAGAATTCATTAGAGATAACCTAGTTTTTAATGAGCTATAAAAACTATTAGACAAGTTTAGCATAAAAAGTTCAAAATTAATTATCATATAAAATATTAATTGAGATATGCAAAATTATAAAAAATTTAATTTTTGCAGCAGTTATTTTATATTATCTAAGAAAAATGTCTGATCAAATTTGGAATTACTTTTAAGCAGATTTCGACACTTAACTTTTTCAATTAATTGTTCTGTCTATCATTATTTTCTTAAGCCTGCTTAAGGAATTAACTTCTTAAATTTGTCAAATATATAGATATTTCAGCTATTTTGAACATAAAAATAAGTGCTAGAATACTATACAAGTCACTGAAAATGATTATAATCGATTGAGCACATCAATCAGCAAAGTAGTTTGTGTATTTATTTATGTTTTCACAGAAAGCAAATTTAATGCCTATAAATAGATGCAACTAACTGTTACACACACACAGGCAGACACTTGTTAAAAAAAACATTAATATTAAATGAGTATTTTATGGGATTCAAATTGATGGAATTAATAGTTCAAATGCTTCAGCCAAAACACAATTTCCTTTAGCCGTACATACCCACCGCACCAACCACCGCACCACTCAATGCACCACACACACACACACACACACATACAGTTTCCTTTGCTGTCAATGAGCGTGAAAAAATCTTTGGAATCTCAAGACGCAGAGCAAAGCAAACTGAAGGCAAATTATTTTAAATATTGTAGAATATCAATCAACAGCATTTTCATGCCACACCCCCCCTCTCCCCTCTCCACCACCCCCTTTCCCAGTCACGGATGACTACTTACCTGGCTGTATTCTAGTTGTTGTTGTTCTTGTTGTTGTTGGTATATTTATTGTCGTTGTTGTTTTTTTTTTTTTGGTTTTTGTTGTTGTTGCAGTTGCTCCCTTGTTGCTTTAGGCGCGTAAAGTTTTTCGCATTTTCTTTATCGAATTATATTTTGTTTGTTTGGCGCCGCGTGTATTTTGTTGTTGTTGTTGTTGTTCTTCTTCTGCTTGTTGTTTCTAATAACATGGTTGTTGTTGTTGTTTGCTGGCCGCCCAGTCACATGACGCCCGCGCGTCCCTCTCGCACACAGCGTCTCTCTCACTCGCACTCCTTCTTCTGGTTGCCCCAAAACACTTTTTGTTTTTTTTTTTTGTCACTTTCGTACACGCGATTTGTTGTTGTTGTTGTTATTAGTGTTAAATGTTTTTGTTATTTAATTGTTCTTCTTTGTTTATTTGTTTGTTTGTTTGTTGCAGATGCTGTTTGATTTTTATTTCTTTTTCTTTTTTTTGTATAGTTCTTGTTGCTGTTTCGGCCTTTTATTTTTATTATTATTTTTAATAACTTAAATGCAATTGCTAATTATTTTATGATATGTATAATTAATTGCATTTACTTTCGTAATATATTTGGACTCTATTTCAGTCTATTTGAGCTTCGTGTATTATTATTATTTATTATTAATTTTTATTGTAATTATTTAAATATTTAAATAAGTAATGATTAAATATATACGAATATTTAATGCATTTGTTGTCCGTTTGTTTTGCAATACGCATTTGTCTTTAATCTTTCAAGTCTTCATTTCATCTGTCCTTTATCAAATTCCTCAATCCTAAGACCTTGTGTGCTAGAAAGAGACAAGACTTTCAAATCAATCAACAATAGTGGGAAGCATTCAGAAAATGTAGAGAAAACTCAGCTAAATAAGTTAAATTTTTCGATAATTTTAGCATCATACGAAAATAAAATAATTATATCAACTAAAAAATTGCGCTTAAATAAAAGAAGATCAATCTTCAAATGTATTTCCTACATTTCATAAAAGAAAACATGCAAATTATATTTATAAGAAAATATTTTATATTCAATAAATATAAACCATAGTAAGAAATATGTTATTTTAGATTTCAATTGATTATATTGAGAACTTTCGCTTATTCTTTTTAATTATATTGAGGATTTCATTTTATTATTTAAAGTTGTACTTTTCTACCTTTTTTTATCTGAAAAAAAAAACTAGTCATTTTATTAATAATTCATATTCTATTCATATTTAAATATTCTAATGGAAGTTCGCTTAAGTTTCTGACTAACAAAAAGGAAAACTTTCTTCAGACAATGTGTTTATTTTTTCGCTGTAGTGAAAAGCGCTCGCATTTGTGCATTTTCAACTTAATCAGCTCGTCATTCTGCACTTTCTACAATATCCGCTGAAAACTTTCCCAAAATGCATAGCAGTGAGATGGACTGATGGGGCAGGAGGGTGGAGGCAGGAGGGAGGAGGGAGTAGAGGGTGTGATGTGGCGGGAAGGCGCATTGAATTATGCTGCAATAAATTTCACCTCATAAGCCAATAATGACGAAACTTTTGTGTTGCACATTTCGTGCCGCCTGCCAGCCGCAAGCGTCGACTCTGCCACATGCCACACACGCCACATTGCCTCTCTCTCTCTCGCACTCTCTCTCTCTGTGACTCAGCTGCCTACCTGCATCAGAATGTCCTACTTTTCCAACAAATACAAGTGCAACAATAAGATTGCTATTTAACAACGACTCGCACACACACACACACACACACACATAGACAATGAAAATGCGAAAATTGCATATGAAACGTAACGAAAAGAAGAACCCAAATTTATTGGCACAGCAGCAAAAGAGCGAAAGAGATGGGCAATAAGAAAGACAGAGACAGAGAAAGTAAGAGAACTTACTATACTTAAAGGAAGCAAGAAAGGCTGTGAGGTGAAACTGTTTGAAATGACTACTAACTACACACACACACAAACACACACACACACACACACACACACACACACACACACACACACACACACACACACACACACATGCTCATGCTGCTCAAATTTGTTTATATGCAACCTTTAAGGCGGATTGCAATGTGGCAAGGAGTAAGAAAGCAGAGAGAGCAGCAAGAGAGGGGGGTGAGAGGGTAGCGGCAACTGCCTATATGCATAATGAGGCACACCTCGCACATAGGAAGCCAACATACAATACGGGTCGAGCATTTCCGGGCTGCTTTCGTTTTCGAGACAAATACAAATACAAATACAAAGACAAAGCACGGAAAAGACGATGACGGAACGATGACGATGACGACGGCGATGACGATGACGAAGTTGTAGTCGATAGGAATGTCGGTCACTATGTTTTGGCCCCCTTTCAGCTTGGACGACAACAAAAAGTCTGCCCTGTATGAAAAGTCATGCCATAAAATAAAATATTGTATAATGGTGCACAAATACAGCGAGAAAAATACAAAAAAAAAAGAGAGGAAGAGAAAGTGCGACAGAGACAGAGACAGAGATAGAGAAAAGTAATAGTGAGAAACGGAGAAAAATTGGCAAAATGCCCGCCCGTTTTCCAACACTTATGTAGCTATGATTTCTTTCTGGGCTCTGCTTGCCATGTATTGAACCACGTAATTAAATTTAGCTTCTGTTGTTCCGGCAGCTCTCTCAGCTGAACCGATTTGCATAGCCGTATTTCAAGACACGACACACGGAGGGGTCAGTTGCCCATGTACTAAGTACTAAGTACTTCGATGGTTATATATGGGTCACCTTATGCTCTTTGAATAGGACATGCATTAAACTAAACTAAGTCTAATAGTCGGCTCTTTCTTAATTAATGATGTTCTATTTACATCAAATTAGTCTACAGTTTGTGTGGGCAAAACAAAAACAACTGGGATTATTATTTTATTTTAACTATAACCTTGTAAAGAGTTGCCTGATCGAATCACAGCCAGGTCTTTAAATATAATTAAGAATTCAATACATTTAAATTGTAGTCAAACTAATTACATTATAAATAAAAAAAAAAAAATAGTATTCTTAACTCTTCAAATTTTTATCAAAGTCATCTGATGCGCTATTTCGAATAATAATATAATTTGGGACAGCTTAATCTATTAGGGTGATTTCCCTTGTAAAATTGTAGATAGAAAGTTCAATAAATAATTTAAAATTCCATAGTTATACCATACAATATTTAAGGTTAATACAAATTAAACGTTATGTTTTTAAAGTAAATCTCGAGTTAAACAAAATAATAAAAATGAGAAAATTATGAAAAAAAAACTAAATTAGATATTTCATGAAACTAAATAAATTAAACAAAAGAAAATAAATTCCTTATATTGCATAAAAATGTTGAATTGTATAACAAATTAGAAATTTGCATAGAAAGCTAGTGATTTTAGCTATTAACAAGTTGAGCTATTCAATTCAATATAAGCTCTGCTTTAATTATTCAGACTATGAAAATTCGAGAGTAAATCTATTGATACATGTCGTCAATTTGAAGCTATGTAAATTATGAAACTCAAAGCAAGTTAGTTAAAAAATGGAAAAAAGAAAATATGCAAAAAAAAAAAATAAAGTAATGATGATGTAACAGAAGATAAAGAAACTGAAGCAAAAATACGTGTAGTTGCGAGCTCGGAAAGCGTAAATTGGGTCTAACTTATTATGGGTATTATCAGTAGCGCCCTCTATTGGCAGGCATGACAAACTAACAGACGACAAGAGTCGAAATTGAGCAAAGGCTCCGCCAGTTTTATGTTACTACACCATGTGCAACATTTACAACATCTACTTACAGCAGCAGCGACAACAACAACAGCAAGAACAACAACGGCAACCGCAACAAGAACAACTCTTATGGCCCAGTGACTAGACCACTTTTGGCCAGCACCTATTGGCCAACCCCCCACCCCTCGCCTCGGTTTCTGCCTCTTGGACTGCACTTTAAGTAAGTTAGCGCATCGTTATGTGTCGCTCTCTCTCTATCGCTCTCTCGCTTTTTCTTTCTTCTTCATCTCTCTCTGCTGCACACTCTGAACTCTCTATTCATCATAGAGCAAATGTCTGGCCCTTATTCACACTTATCGAAGTATACTTCTGGGCGCTGTGAAAGCTGCTTCTTCTTATTATGCTTGTTGTTGTGCAGTTCGATGTCGACGTCGACTGCGACGTTGACGTCGCTGCCGCTGTGAATACTATTTTATGTTTATTTTTGTCATTTTTGCTTGCATTTTGCAATGAACTGCATGCAATGAGAAAGCATAAGAGAAAGAGAGCGAGAGAGAGAGAAAGAGAGAGAGAGTTTAATTGCTATTTAGACGGGCTGCATACAATTATGTTTGCCTGTGTGTGTGTGTGTGTGTGTGTGTGTGTGTGTGTGTGTGTGTGTGTGTGGTGTCTCTGCCTGATTTGATGGCGATAACTGCGGCCAGCAAGTAAAGCCTCACTAAAGAACACACACACACAAGCCAACAACAAGCAAATAAACACACACACACACACACATATGTATAGTGTGTGTGTGTGTGTGTGGATGTTTTGCAATTGTATTGGAGAGAGCTTAATGCGCGCTCGCTACCCCGGCCGACCTAAAGACCATTTAAAGTAGGACAACGGGGCCAAAGCAACCAAACAACCAAACAACGGCAACGACACAACAACAACGCCAACAACAGCAACAACAACAACGGGAGGATATGTCGGAGACAATAAAGGAAGCGGCGTCACTTTTGTTTTTAGCCCGCATTACGAGTATTTGCCGTTATGCAGCGACTGCCTCTACATTAAATATCAACAACAGCAACAACAACAGCAACAACAGCAACAACAACAACAACACGACAAATGTGTCAGTCACTTGTGCCTAGCGTAATATTTTTTTTTTTAATTTTTTTTTTGTGCTATGTTAAATTGAACATATATATTTATAAATTAGGTCAGGCATAAAAAATTGCGATTGTGATTTTTGCAGCTGTTCGCAGCTCGCTAAATTATTGCAATTTAATGCAAAAATTTATAATTTATTTGTTAGATGAATTGTTGTCGTTGTTGCTATTGGTATTGTTGTTGTTTTTTCTTCCTATTGTGTTTTGTTATTGTAATTTGTCTGCAGACAATTTGCAGTTTATGGTTATGATTTCCTCTCAACTATTTCTATTTTTTATTTCAGCAATAAAATAAAATTGAAATTAAATTTCATATGTCACATTCCACATTTAACTTTTTTTTTTTTGTGTTTTTTTACAGCACTCACACACACACACACACAGAGCTATTGTAATGTCCATATTAAGGTAGAAACCAGTGTGCGATAATACTCGTAATTTGCCAACTTTTTATGCTTCCGTTGTGGGTGCTTCAAAGAGATTAAAAACAAGCATAAAGCCAAACTGCATCAACACTTTGGAATATCTAATATCATGTGTTACTTGATATCCTGCGTAAATAAGGGGATTAAATCGCCCTAACCGTATACCACATATTTCAGTTTCCATAAATAATTGTGTGTTAATTAGGACTTAAGTGAATTATATTATCTTATGGTAATTGGCTTAATATTTAATCTATCAACTCGAAACTCCTTTAATTAGAAGAAGTACTTTCACATTTTGAGTCTAATTTACAAATATCCAACCAAATAGTTGAACTTTTCAGATTTCCATAAATCTTATAGCGATTTTTAACTTAATTTTCACAGATAAGTTCAATATTAAATGACTTTAACGGATTCCTAACTTTTTATTGCAGACAATCTTTTTTTAAAATTTCAGTCAACATATTTTAACAAAACTTCGTTTGAATATTCATAATAAAAGTATACATACTTCACATTTTCTATCTGACCATCAAGTAAACTATAATTAACCAGACTATTTAATAAATTATCTTTTGACAATTAAACTAATTAAAATCTTATTTTTGTTAAAATATTTAGATATTTTGGAATACTCTTTGATTTTTTTTTAAATATTATCAAGATCATTAAATATGATACTTAATATATATAAATTTATATATCTGCTATTTCACTAGTTTATGATTATAATTATTAGATAGATAAAGAACTCATACAAATTTTTTCGAAATATGTTTTTTATGACACTCGATAAAATCGCAACACAATCAAATGGAAAACTGTCGCACAATGTTTGGGAATTTGTCAAAAGATGAAAGAGTTTTCTAATTGGCGTAAAATGCTACAAATTTAAGGCAGTATTTCATAAGCTTTAAGCCCCTAAAAACACTATGGGCGAGTATTTGAAGAGTTTACTTAATGAACAAAGACAACAAACAAAACAACAACAACAACAACAACATGATCCACACTGACTGACCAAAGATGACGATGAAGGCAATGCATCAAATTATTAATAGACATTTGTGGAACCAGAATGATTCCCCCAGTTTCGGCGTGAATCGGTATGACCGGAATTTAAAATAAAAAAGAAACACACACACACCACAAACAATATCACAAGAAAAATGAAAACGCTTTGTCGGAAAAGACGTGAAAAATCATTTCAAACTCAAGATTTATTTGATTTCGACAAGTTGAGCGAAATGAGCGCCGAGCACAAAGCTAGAACAATAATTATACGCAAGAGAATAATAGTTTTTATTTTCTTCCTCTCAGTTCTCTGCTCTATTCTTTCTTTATCTCTATTTTTTTTATGCTTTTGATTTGTTTATGTTTTGCATAGCAGCTGACGCTATAATTTTTCTAAAACGTGTTTGAGCTATATATAAGAAAGAATACAAAATTAAATTGAAAATTTGCCGAAAATTTAAACATTTTTTTTTCTCAAGAGAAACAAATAGATATAATACAAATTTAACTATATATATAATATATATATAATATTTATTTTTTTCGAGAATTACATTTAATTTTTATATGAATTTAATATAATAAATGATAAGTTATAATTTGTAACTTCCTCAAAAGTCGTGTATGTAAGACTTATATTCATATTTTTCATTCATAAATTTTTATTTCAGCAAAGTTTCAGCTCAAAAAAATATCACAAATTCATCGTTCAATTATTAATTAAATTCAAACATGGCTGCATTAAATTGAGCTTAAAATATTTATGTATTGATAGTTATTTTTAAAACGAATAACAAAAAATACATTTAAACCCATAAAGTTGGCAAAGCAATTATTGGCATGAATAATAAATAAACAATTCCACAAATTTGTTTTAAATGATTTTCTGCTAATCTGCTAACAAAATTCGTTGTATAAATAATTAAGAAACATATTAAATAGTTTAAACTATTAAAACAACTATTTAATATCTTTGGGTAAACTATATTAAAGCTTGTTTGCAAAATTCTGTGATTAAAATTTCATTAATAAATAACATTTCACAATAAATTCACTTGAAATCCAAAATCTCAAATTCAAATAAGTTCCCAGGAGTATGTGAAATTATTCTCAGCTTATCACAATGTAATTGTCATGAATCACAAACAATTGATTTGATTTTATAAATTATATAAAACTATGTCAATCACAAATTATCGAAACTCAAGAAAAAATACACAAATCAAATGAATTAATTGTGAAGTACTCAAACCACTTTAAATCAAGGCAGGGAATACTTGAATAAAAAGGACTTTGATCGCACACTCAAGCACACACCCAACACAAATATTTACACACACAAACACACAAACACACATACACACAACACAAAGTCCTCAAAGGCAGCTGCGTCGGCGCTTTTAAAACATTTTTTTATTTATTTTGCATTGTTTTGAATTTGTTTATAACTTAACACTTTTGTTACTAGTCCAAAGTTGTGATTTGGTTGCTGTTATTGTTGCTGTTGCCGAAGTTGCTCTCGTAGTTGTTGTTCTTGTAATTGTTATTGTTTTTGTTATTGTATTATACACGCACACTGCATTCTTTATAAGATTTTTGGCAGTAACATTAAACTTCCTGCTTTGCCTTTTCCTTTAGCTTTGATTATTTATCTATTCGATGAGAACGTTTTGGCCAGCTGACAACACCGCGCGTTGTTGTTGTAGTTGTTGTTGTCGTTGTTGTTGCAGCTGCTTTTGGTGGATCACATTAAAAAAATTTGTAAAAAAAATTGTAGCAAAAAAAAAAAATGAAAACAATTCTTTGTGTGTTTGTGTGCTTATTTGTTTATGTGTGTGTATTTATGCGCACTGCAGTCCTTAATTTGCCAATTATTGTGAGTGGAGTGTATGTTATAAATTGTGTGTGTTTCGGTTACAGTTACAGTTTCAGCTTCCGTTTCCGCTTTTAGCACTGCACTTCCGCGCGGCGCTCCGATCTCGACACGACTCACGACAGCCGTCCTCAGCATACAGCGTTCAACTTTAGTTGCAACTCCTTTGCTCTTCGCTAACTTCGGATGAGAGCTGCGAGCTACGAACTGTCGAAGTCGAAGCCGAAGCCGAAGCTGCAGTTGATATACGAAATACGAAATTCCAAATTCAATTCAATATTGAAATCAAAAACACAAAAAAAAACAAATATAAATTTGAGACTTGCATGAAAAATAAAGTCAAGTTTTGGATGCATTTAGTTGGCTTACTGGGACTGATCAATTGACAGTGGCAGTTGCAGTGGCAAGTGCAGCGGACTAGACGAGGCAAGTAACTGGAACAAGCTCGACTTTTTCTAGTTCGGCCATGCAACTCCGGTCACTCAGCGGTAACTCCGGGTTGGCACTCCGGCACACACACACACACACACACATACAGACACACATGCACATACACATAGACTGAGAGACAGGCACACACAGACAGACAGACAGAGCTCGCTCGCTGAGTCGCAGACCGTGTCAGTCAACGTGTGCGAGCACGCGGAAAAACAAATGTAAACTGTTTTTGCTGCATGGCCAGCAAACGTTTGGAAGCAGGCAGCAGGCAGCAGCAGCAGCAGAAACGAACGAGCATTAAACCGAAGCAATTTGCCGACCTACAACGACAAACAAACGAACAAACGAACGAACGAACGAACGAGCGAACAGCGAGCCGAGCACCCACGACACAGAGATAGTCACACATACAGACAAGCAAACACTCACACATACACACACACACACACACATACCGTACGTACGTTGAAGCAGCAGCAGCAAGAGGCAGCGAATTATATGAGACGTCGCTTAGCGGTGAAGCGCCGCACACGAATGAGAACGAGATGCGACTGCGATGAGACCATGCGGCCCAATGTTGCTGTTGTTGGCTGACAACAACAAATGCTGCTGCTGCCACTGCTGCTGTTGCTGCCACTGCTGCTGCTGCTAGCGTCGACGTTGTGGCAACTGCGACAGCGACTGCGACTGTTGCTGCTCTTTGTCGACGTGTTCGTGCTTTTGTCTTTTGGCCATTACCAATTTGCCAGGCCAAACAACATTTGCATTTGGCATGACGCTGACTCTCCGTGTGCCAGTGTTGGTTAACAGAGGCCGAGAACTCACAGAAACGAAAGCTTTTGTGCACTTCGTGCAACTTCCGGCAACTGACGGAAACAGCCAGAAAGCAAGCAAGCAACAGCAACAGCAACAACAATAACAATAACAACAACATTGCCACAGCAGTTAAGAGCCGAAGGCAAAGCACAGACAACAGAGCCGGAGACGGAGTCGTAGCCAGCGCCGTAGCCGGCATTGTCAGCTAATGAGAGCTGACATGAATTGCAGTTGTTGTTGCTGTTGTTGTTGCTGTTGCTGTTGTTTTAGTTATTGTTGCTGTTCTTCACCTTCTTTTTGTTGTTTCGCTGTTGCATTTCACCTAATTATGCACATTTATAAATTAAACTCATTTTATTGTGGAAAAGCATTGCATGCAACATGGCGTATTCGTGATATTATTAAGTAGCAGCAAATGATGCTTGATTTCAATTGGATTATCAAACCTAGCAAATTCATTGCAAATCTGTATATAATGAGATCTGAATAATAATATAAATCTTTAACTAAATCAATAAACTTGTATCTTTCTTAGATTTCTCTATATTTTAATGTAAATAAAATATAAGCAAACAAGTTATCCAGTTACCAGTATTCGACTGATCGCTCCTATAACAATAATATAATGTAATCGAATTTCTCGGAAATTAAATTAAAATTTTAATAAATTTATTAAATTTGTTTATGCAAGAACGTCAGAAATGCAAAATATAACTCTTAAATTTATATATTGACTTCCGTGCATCATAGTCATCGTAGCCTGTAGTTGAAATAAATTTTTTATTGAAGTCTGCATAGAGATTCAAATAAACTTCGAGTTACCAAAAGTGAATTGACTTTAATCTATTTGCAATTAATAATTACCAACAACTTCAATTTTGGAAAATTAAAAAAAAAAAGGTGTTGTTAAATTAAATTCATAATCCACACTTGTTTCCAGTTTAATTATACCTTTTTATTTTAATAATTTTTCTATTTTAATATGACATATTAGTGAATTGCACTTCATTTTTAAAGAACTTAAAACATAATTTGAATAAAAAGAAAGCGGAATTAAACGCAAACTGAGATCAGTGATTCAAAACTAAATAATAATAATAATAAAATAATAATAGTAGCAAAGTTTATTTTTAACATTAATAATGATACACAAATCACAACTATTTTAACAAACTAAACTGTTTCTAACCATAAGCTACTATTAACGAATAAACAAAAAAAAATAAACCAAGAAAGATACTGTAATGTTGAGTAATAGAATTTGTGAATTTTTTGAGTCCTTATCTGTTACCTAATTTTATTTATCTAAACATTAACTTGACTAACTGTATGTATTTTAAAATACTCGCACAACAATCTAGTGTAGTTAGAAATTTTCAATTTGCGCCCTAACGTATGCAGCACACAACATTTGTATTGCGTACAGCGACTGTGAATTAACAGCGACGCAGCATTAAACTGTTATGCGTTGGACTGCTAAATGTTAAGCTGTCAACTGTCAACTGTTAACTGTTAACTGTTAAGCTGTTAAACTGTGTTAACAGTAACGAGCGAATAAGGAATTGCAACAATCATAAAAATGAAAACGCAGCGACGCGTTGCGTTGCGTTGCATTGGATCGCCGACGCCAGCTGCGACGCTAACGGCGACGCCGACTGCAACGTTGACAGCCGAAAAACCACGTTTTTGTGCAGAAGGCATTCACACCGAAAAAGTTCTTGCCGCTTGTCGCCTGTGTCTGCATGCTGCATGCTGCACGTGTGCACGTTTTTCGTGTTCGGCATTTTGGCACTCGGCAGTCGACTGTCGGCAATGGCATCCGCATTCTCTGCCTCTCTCTTGTTCGCTGAGAGCGACACACTCACACACACAGACGACTGCTCTCACTTTTGGCACTTGTGTAGCCGGTTTTGTCGGTTTTTTGACTTTTTCGGCTGTTTTGCCGCAACCAAAATGAGAAATGCGAATTGCGAAATGAAGCGCAGCAGCAGCAACATCAATGGGGATTCTACGTCATTCGTTTGCTCATTTTAAGGCTGCAAGATGCATACAAAAAAGAATTGAATTGATGACACACACACACTGAAATACAGCAGCGACGTCACAGTTTTGTGGGCTAGTGACGTCGAAGTCGCGTCACAGCGCATCACAACGCGTCACAGCGCGTCACAGCGCGTCTCAGGCTCCATTTGAAAGTTGAAATGCTGCAAAATACGCAAAGTTCAGATTGCAAACTGACAATTTTTTCGATGATGCAATCGAAAACTTACGCCTAATTAAATGCCGCAATGGACACTCGCATAAACACACACACTCGCATACACACACACACACACACACACTTACACAGCGTAGGACAACAAAAGAACGCGCGCTCTTCTTCTTTCTGTTGTTGTTGTTATTGTTATTGCTATTGCAATTGCAGCATTTGTTGTTATTGTTATTGTTGCTGTTGCTGTCGTTGTTGTTGTTGTCATTAGTCTTTAAATTACGCGTTTTTGGGGCCCGGGCCAATTGAAGTTACGGACGTCGCGACGTCGTCGTCGTCAGCTGCGGCGCGTGTTAATGCACCACTTCCTGTTACGCTACTGTACCGTTACCTTTACCGTTATTTGTGCAATGCCAGCAAGCGAATTTTTGATTTCTCACTCTCTCTCTCTCTCTCCGATTGTCTCTACTTTACTCTGTCTCTCTGTGTGCCTCTCTGCACTGCTATAGTGCCATAGCACTCTCTCTCTCTCTCTCTCTCTCTCCAGTTGCTGCTTCTTCTTCTTTCTCCAATTCTCTGCTTCTTCTATATGTTCCTACTATTTTGTTTTTGCTTTTGGGGAGCCAACTGCAACTCCGGGCATGCGATTTGAAAATTGTGTCGTCAGCTTGACACAATTTTCCAGAATGCGACTGGAACGTGGCAAGTTTTCTGGAACGGGAACAGGAACGGGAACGGGAACACATTTTCGGGAACGCTTGCGAAGTTCGTTCAGCAGCGGTGAGGAGGGTCGGAGAAGGAGTTGCTTTGCAGATGCGCAACGCAGTCGCTGCTTGCGTCGCTGTCGCCGTCGTCGTCGCTGTCGCTGCAAGCATTTCGGATTGTTGATGTAGGTCTGGATTTTCAGAACACGTGTCCCACAACAGCATTGGCAAGCGAAACTTTCATTGCATTTCCACAATTCGGCTATTAAATAAACCGACAGTCCCTCTCTCCCTACCTCTCTTGCTCCCTTCATTCGTTGTCTTTCCCCAACGTGCTCGCATTTTATGTTTTCCTAAGATGACAGCAAACTAATCAAATTAGCTGACTCTTCAATGCCGGCAACAATTTATGCATTATGCATTTTGCAGCAACAGCAACAACAACAGTAACAGCAATAGCAGCTGCCAAAATGCAAAACTCTATGCATGTGTGTATGTGTGTATGCTTGTGTGTGTCTGAGAGTGTATATGCATGTGTGTGAGTTCAATAGCATTCTGCCCGGCATTAAAAAATAAATAAAGCCGCCGCTTGCTGCAGTTGCCAACGACGCGACGTCAGCAGCAACGCCGACAGCAGCCGCAGCAGCAGCAGCAGCATCGGTCGACGCAGCAGCAACAGCAGCAGAGGCCAAAGAGAACGCAACTTTAACAGACTGTTCACAGCCCGTTAACAGTGAGCAAAGCTTTTACGCTGTTAAAGCCACAATTCAAAGCAAAACAAAATCACTTTGAATATTTAGCCCCCAGCCGGTTTGCATCTATTTAATATATTGTTTATATAAAGATAGCTTATTTTAACAAAGCATTAAAAATATAGAAAGCCTATAAGGTAGACATCATAATAGCACAAGTATATGTACTTAAAAAAAGAACAGGGGTATACAATATATATATTCTTGATCAGCATCCAGAGCCAAGTCGATATAGCAATGTCCGTCTGTCCGTCTGTCCGTCTGTCCATCTGTCCGTCCGTCTGTATGAACACCTAGATCTCAGAGGCTATAAAAGCTAGAGACACCAAACTTGGTATGCTGGTTTCTCCATATTGCAAGCAGATCAAGTTTGTTTTAGAATTTGGCCCCGCCCCCTTTACCGCCTAAAAATCGACATAGAAAATTTCATAGCCAAATTATAAGAACACTTTAAAAGCTAGTGACATCAAACTTGGTATGTAGATTCCTCTATATTGCAGGCAGATCGAGCTTGTTTCTATTTTCGATCGTACCACTATATCATATAGCGCCCACAGGAACAATCGGTCGAAAATCAAGTTTTAGTATTAACAACTTTTTTGTTTTATGAGATATCATAACCAAATTTATGGAACTTGCATTTAAGTTAGTCTTATACATCCCTACCGAAGTTGGTTCAAATCGGACCACTTTATCATATATCTGTCATAGGACCGATCGGGCGAAAATCAAGTCTTAGAATGAAAAACTTTTTTGTTTTTTGAGATGTCCATCTAGTTTTCAATGTATGCATTATATAAAAATTAAACAAAGATGATAATATATACTTTCTATGTACAATTTTTAATAAGCAATTTCTTCTTTCTTAAATTTCCTCCTATGTCACAAAGAGAGGGGAGAGAGGAAAGTTGGAAAAGTTTTAAAACGAATTTTGTTTTTGAACATTTTGTAAAAACGTGATGCGAGATAATAACCAAAATTCCAATAAAATCGTATGCCAAATACAGCTAATCGCTAAATAATAAAAAACCTATGGTGTCATATACTTTCTTGAGCCTTAGATTTTGGCAGTTTAAATTGACGAACGGAGATCTCCAGATAAATGGGCTCTTGATAGTTATTTGTTAACACTCGCAAATCCTGCCCGGTGAGTCTCATATAGTTCTTACTCTTCGGCAAGAACTTCTCGACATTGTGGCTGGAGCTGAGATTCCGAACCTGCATGACGCAAGTGCGACAGACATCCAGACGTTGATTAAAGACGGTCATGTGAACGTAAATGGGCTTTGGAAGTTCCACGCTAACCATCCATAGAGCCATGACATTCTCTCCGATCTCGTCACCAGGAAATTCTTTTACAGATACGCGACCGGAGACGTTCTGCGACTTGACGGTTGTGTCAGAGCTAGAACTTTGGAATAGAGAATTACATGAAAATAATTCGTTGATATAATTTAGTTGATCTGACTTTTTGAAGGAACGTCTCTTTTGGCGATCATTGACCTTCAGTCGGGTGCGACAGCCCATCACAAAGATGGGCAAGTGTTTGGTGAATTTGGAAAAATTGACCGGCAAACACGCATTGTAGAAAGGCATATCATGCTTGATGGAAGAAGCGAACGAGAAGTTCTTGAAGCCAGTGTGCACAATCATGGACAGGCAAACATTGCGAGATCTTTCAAAGGTTGATGGCTTGAATTTGATCAGCATCTTGTCGCATTCGGAAACCTCAGAGAGCTCCATTCCAGGTGTATTCAAATGCACATTCAGGAAGTGGGAGAGAAGAGCCTCGCTAATCAGACGTGGACAGTCCTTCATACCCATTGGACAGGAGAAGAGTAAACTGTTTATTTTCGTCGCACTGTCCTTTCTTTCTTCCAGTCCCATAAGAGAGATCAATTTATGCTGGTATCTTAGACTGTCCTGTTTTTGGAACATGCGTACCTGCCGCAAACGCATTAAAATCTCATGGGCCTTCTCCTCGTTGGTCAACTTCTCAAATCTTCTAGCCAAGCAATCAGTTCGATTGAGGGCTAACTGGGCGGCATCATCATCCAGGATCGGTGTGCCCTTATAGCCTGAATGCAAGATATTAATTGGGTTATATTCGGGCATATCTGCTTGTCCTGCGGCTTGCTTGGTGGGCTTCTCAAAGGCGGAAGGATTGTACCATACCTCGTTAAGTAGGTCTATCGAATCTACCGTCTTATCACTCGATAAGGATCCAACGGAAACAGTCTGCTCAGTTGCTGTGATATATTCGGCTTGTGATGCGCTTACAAAATCGTCGGTATTCTCAATCGACTTGGTCTCCATCAGATAGGAAACATTGCGATCCACTGACACTTCAGATGTTCGAGGTGTCATCAATAGCTGCATTTCGGGTCCAATTTCGGCCCTGAAGTCACTTATTTTCGCCTGTGCAGCCACCTGGTCGGGTATATTGAAAAGCTTCGGAGCTCGACGTACAGCTAAATCATGTATATCATCTGAGACGACATCGCTTGAACCGGACACATAACGATGGCGATAACCATACGACTTTTGTTTCTGTAGATTGATCAAGGATTCCCGGCAATTCAAGCACTTTGAGTCCTTGCGATCCTGACGATCGCAGACTAAGCCAACATGTGGTGGAGGTGGTGGAGGTGGAGGTGGTGGTGGAGGTGGATATTTTCGTGATGGTGGAGGCATTAATGGTGGCGGTGGTGGTGGTGGTGGTGGTGGTGTAACTGATTCCCGCTGTAACATACGCTTGTTTCTTTCCGCAGCTCGACAGTGAGAGCAATTTATATCGAATGTGTCCGACTGTTCAAGAGTTTGATACCGAGCATAAGATCGGGGCTGAGATCGAGATCGAGATTCAGCCTTCTGTTCAGTGAACTTGCTAGAACGCAAGTCGTATTTCTCATTCTTAGTATCGTAGTTCCGATCAGAAGATCGTGAGTCAGCACGCTTCGAATTGTATGACCGATAAAAAGAGCCTTGTTCCCTTTTGCGTTGCACACACTCATCGCAGTTGCAGCTCTGCTCCGATTGTGGCTCAGGTGGTGCCGGTGGTGCCGCTGGTTCCGGCTCAACATAGTCGCATGAGCAGACTATCGATGGTCGATAACCGCCAAGCAGTCGCCCATCGCTACCATCATCATCGGGATCAGTTTGTGTGCAGTTGTCTTGGCACTTCAGGCATCGATCCCTCATCATCGAGTACTCATTCCTCTTGGCTCGCGATCGTCGCCATTCACGCTCCGTATCCCCCATGTAGACTAGTTCGAGAGCAGTTAACGGTATTCCCAAACGATCGTAGTACATGCGCTGTCGAAAAAGATCGACAAAACCAATGGACAGATTGCTTGCCTCTTGTTGCAGCAGCTGCAAGTCCTCCTGCTGTCCACCCAGTTGACTATATCTGGATAATGTTGTGCTCACAGCAGCGGCCAAACGCACTCCCGAACTTGGTTCGTTCTTGGGCAGATGCCACTCGATATCTTGCACCAATTTGCGATACTCTACAGCTAAATTCTGCAGAATGTGTCCTCGTTTCTTATTGGCTATAAAAACAATGTTAGCTAGTTGCCGAATGTAACTTGTATATCTCCACAATTACTCACTCAAAGCTTTACACTGCACTTGAACTTGGCTATTCGCTTGAAGATTGGAAGGAACCACGGCCAAGTCGTCGAGGACCTCGGTCTGTAGCGACTGCTCCTCTTGATTGCACTGCTCGCTATTGGGGCTTTTATCTTTACTCCACAATGTCAAGCCTTTTTGTATAAAACTCTTTTGTTTCGTGTTGTATAACTGCTTTTCCATATCTTATGTAACTAATTTATTTTGATTCTAAAAACCTAAACCTTTTGACTTTGCTTAAAATTTGGTGATTGTTAATTCTAGGAATACTATGTTTAAGGCCGGAATGGAGTAGACCAGAAATTTCACTCGGCAAAAAGTTTTCTATGGAATAGTTGTCAAATTCTTCTTCTTCTCTTTACGACACCGTTTTTTAAGGCCCGTATCGAGTAGAGCAAAAAACTTTCTGGTAGGTCTAAGCTTCATATAAAAATTTCACCGGCGGAGGTTTCTGGTCTACTCGAAACTGGCCTCTATTTGGAGTTTAACCCTACCAGAATGTTTTCTGGTCTGCTCAATACGGGCCTATATCATATTAGAATATTTATTTAAAATGTTCAAACATCGTACAGTTTGAATTTCATAGAGAGTTATGATAAAACTAAAAGAATATGCCAATGTCAAGCAAACTCAAACCCTCAATAAGCTTTCTACATATTTGTGGATTACTCTTCTAAATAACATCTTGATATTTTCGTGATATTCGTAATATTAAGCTGATTTTCAAACAACCACACAATGGATCATTTTTTATTTAAGTAAAACCACCACAGGTGAAAATTATTCACCGAGGATAGAAAATTCAATAAATCCCTGATCAAAAGTATAAATTCATTAAGGAACTGGAAAAGTTCTTTTTTATTTTGCACACATTTATGTAGTCTGTCATTCAAAATAATTGCTGTTGCCTAGTGTAAAATATAAACTTGAATCTTACAATATATGGTTGATTTTTGGATTGAAAACTTAAAGATTTTTTTAGAGACTGACTTTTAAATTAAACCTCTGCTATTTTAGATATAATTTTTTCATATTGTTAATGGGATTACAAATGGAGATATTAGTTGCTTATCTTAGAGCGGACACACCTGGTATACAATTGTAGTATTCATAGGTCTGGTGACGACTTGTCGCTGGCTGTTTTGAGCAGCTGCTTGGAGTCCGATAAGTTAAAATCGCTATAAACCGAATCTACAATAGGCAGCACAGTCGTTAGTTGTCGATTTCTGAAGTGAACACCTGTTCCCCGAGTCCAAGATAAGCATTCCAAGAGTCTCAACAATGTTAAAACACTCATAAAAATTATATAGCACGACAATAGGCAACCATATCAACTTAAAGGTAAATTTAAAAAATACTTAAAATAATAAACAACCAAGTGAATCATTCATAAAAATCCCAGTTAACTTTTAACTAAATCAAAAGTAATAATTTCAATGACTAAATTAATAATATTTTACACACAATTCAATTCAAGCAATATAAAAATAGTTTATTCTTATCTGTGTTTCCAAATATTTGTTCTCAATAAAAGTTATTGATAATTATCAGAGATTATAATCTTTAATCCAAATTTATAAATTCTTATTGCATTATTTTTTATTCATGCTTACATGGCAATTTTACTAAAAGGCCAAAATCTGCATTAAATGTTTAGATAGAATTGATAGAATTATTAAACGTAAATTTAAATAAAAAATATTTGTTATAATTATGTACGTTTTCAAGAATTATCAAATACAAATACAAACGGCTATTTAAAAAATTATACTAAAAAAAAAATTACTATATTTAAAAAAATCTTTTTTTTTAAATCTTAAGTAACTCTAATTAGATTTTAAGGTATTGAAGGTGTACTTCCATTAAAAGCTTAATTTTCCCAGATCCATAAAAGGTATTTAGCTTGATATCAATAGTGAGAGATCAATTATAACTTTGTTGCTGCCAATCAAATAAAACATTGAGTACAACAACTGTGACTCTCTAATCGATTTCCGAACCGGCTACCAACGAGCAGCTGCCGGCTTATCGGAATAGATAAGCCGCAGTGGGTTCGGTTTTTAATGGAGCTAAGAGCTAATCGGCGAATCGTCAAATCGTCGAATTGTCGGAATCAACGAATCGACATTGAAATCTAATCGGTGTCGAGCAGAGAGCACTTCAATTTGATAATGTGGCCAGTTCTAGTTGGATTCCAGTTAGTCCGTTAGTCAGTTGCTAGTCAATCCGTGAGCTGGTGAAGTGGTGCACCAACAGTGGCTGCCGGTCAACTGAGCTCCAAAGAGTATTGTTTATTTATATTTTTTTTTCTAATTTTTGTGTTTGTGTCTTGAAATGGAAGTGAATAGTGTGTTTGTTGTCCTGCTGTTGTTGGCCACAGTTGCACAGTTGTGTTTGGGTCAGGGTGAAGAGGGAAGTTGCATTTGGTATGGACAAAGTCATTTTATTGGTGAACATGCTCAGAATCTGGCCTATTCAGGCCCAGCATTAGCTCTAAATGATGCCGAAGCGGAGGCAGTCTTCGCCAAGCGTTGTCCCACTTTGTATGCGGAGTACAAAGGCTTAAATGGTGATGCGGAGCTCGTACTTTGCTGTGATGCCAAACAGATATTCACCATGGACGGAGGATTGACTCAAGCCGATGGTGTCTACTCCAGATGTCCGACCTGTACGAAGAACATGGCCCAAAGTGTGTGCGCCATGACCTGTGCCAAAAATCACTCCCTCTTCTTGACCCCCTACCTTGAACTGAATCCCGCCGGTGTTGACTTTGTGGAGCATATCGACTATCGCATTGAAGATGAGACTGTGCAGCGCATCTACAACAGTTGCTCCTCCATTCAGCATCCACAGACGGGACGACCCGCCATGGATCTTGGCTGTGGACCGTACAATGCCAGGACCTGTAACTACCGCAGATGGTATCACTTTATGGGCGATCCAGAAAGTGACTACGTACCCTTTGGCATCAACTATATGTGGTCCGAGGATGCGACTGAGGGATCCGACCAGATCTATCTGAAGCTTCATCCCCTCGACTGTGGTCAGAGCTATGAGGGTAATTACGCCTGTGCCTGCATCGATTGTGAAGAGTCGTGTCCTCTGACCGATCCACCGACCGGACACGAGGATCCCTGGCAGATTGCCGGACTATATGGCATCACTTTCATCGTTGCCTTGGTCGTTGGCTTGATCATCAGTGCCTTTATTTGCTGGGGCGCAACAGGAGATCGTCAAGGACCCAATATCCGAATGCCAACACTATATGGAGAGTTTCTCTACATTGGCTGTCGCGCCTGGGGCACTTTCTGTGCCAAACACCCAGTGCTGGTGTTAGCCCTGTGCTCTTGGGCAATTGGTGGACTTGGATTCGGTGTGCGTTACATGAAGGTCACCACAGATCCCGTCGAGCTGTGGGCCAGCGAGTTGAGTCAAACCCGCATCGAAAAGGAGTATTACGATCAGCATTTTGGACCCTTCTATCGCACCAATCAAATCTTTGTGAAACCAACTAACAAAAATACAGTGAGTATTCCCTATAGGCATTTTGTCAAATAATAAAATGAATAAAAAAAAAGTTACGAAATATCAAATCAGAAAATTAAAAAACAAAAAACTTAGAAAAGTGAAAAATAAAGTCAAATATACGTTATTGCTTGATTAGAAACAGACTTACAAACAGACTCAGCTTGTCGCTCTGATCAAGCTTTTACATACTAAGCTATACTCTTTTACTCCATATTTGACCGATTTGCAGGTCGAATTTCCCAAAAAGCCGCCTTACTGCACGATCAAGTCGTCTCAGCTATGTTGTATTAAAAATTCAGCTTTCTAGGTCATACGGTTTGGTCTCCACAATGACCAGTTAGTCAGGATAAAGAGTTTTATATATAAAATTATGTTTTAACTTTGTTGATTTTTTTTTTATTTGACACGAAACTTAAAAACACATATTTAGAAACAAGTAAAGATGATGGAACATTAATATATAACTGTTCTTCCACTTATTTTTTAAACTTTACATGATTTATTTCATGATTAATTCTTATGTATTTCATCATTATTTAAGTCTCTTTAAATTGTATTCTTAGTTTTTGTGGTATTTGTTTTTGTAATTCAAAATTCGCTGGATGTAACGGGTGTTAAGCTTCCAAGTTTTTAATATGAATCCTCTCCTGCCTTTTATTTACTCTCAGTTCACACATGAGACAGCCAGCGGTGTACTCACCTTTGGTCCTGCCTTTGAGCAGAGTTTCCTGCAGGAAGTTTTCGAACTTCAGGAGCAGATAATGCAGCTGGGTATGGCCGAGGGTGCTGGATTGGACAAGATTTGCTATGCACCCGTTCTGTACCCTGGAGTGACGCCCACTGTGGACGACTGTCTGATACAGTCCATCTATGGTTACTTCCAAAATGATATGTCCCGATTCCAGAACTCCTACGTGGATAACAATAACTTTACCATTAACTATCTGAATCAACTTGAGGATTGTTTGCGGTAGGTCTTATCGTGAGATACGAGAATTAAAGGGATCTCTTTGAGCTTAATTTATCTCTCTCTAACTCGTTCTTTAGTGTTCCCATGATGGAGGACTGCTTTAGCACCTATGGTGGACCTATTGAGCCGGGCATTGCTGTGGGTGGCATGCCCAAAGTGGAGATTGGTGAGGATCCCGACTATATGCTAGCCACGGGCCTGGTACTAACCTTTCTGGGCAAGAACCTGAACGATGAGTCGAAATTGGAACCGAACTTCATCTGGGAAAAGCGTTTCGTTGACTTTATGCGAAACTACAGCAGTGAGAATCTGGATATTGCCTACTCCGCGGAACGTTCTATACAGGATGCAATTGTCGAGCTGTCCGAGGGCGAGGTTGGAACCGTGGTCATCAGCTATGTGGTCATGTTTCTGTATGTGGCCATCGCTTTGGGTCGCATTCGAAGCTGTCTGGGCTTCTTGCGGGATTCCCGCATCATGTTGGCCGTGAGCGGCATTGTGATTGTCCTGGCATCAGTGATTTGTAGCTTGGGCTTTTGGGGATACATTGGCATAACGACGACCATGTTGGCCATTGAGGTGATACCGTTCTTGGTGCTCGCCGTTGGTGTGGATAACATCTTCATAATGGTGCACACCTATCAGAGATTGGATCACAGTCGCTACGAGACGATTCATGAGGCCATTGGCGAGGCCATTGGTCAGGTGGGACCCTCGATTCTCCAGACGGCAAGCAGCGAATTCGCCTGCTTCGCCATTGGCGCCATCTCCGAGATGCCAGCGGTGAAGACATTTGCCATGTATGCGGCAGCTGCCATTCTCTTTGACTTTCTGCTCCAGATCACGGCATTTGTGGCCTTGATGGCCATCGATGAGCAACGCTATCGGAACGGACGCTTGGACATGTTGTGCTGTGTGCAATCCAAGTCCAAGCCGGAGGCGTCCAAGGAGGTTGGTGTCCTCGAGAAGCTCTTCAAGAACTTCTATGCTCCCTTTCTGCTGTCCAAGTGAGTTGCTTCTACAATTTATTCAATCATTTACCATTGATATACTTACAATAATCATACATTTTAATAGTTATCAATGAAAATATGTTGTTTAATTACAATTGACACTAATTGAATTTACTTTCAGACCCGTTAAGATCATTGTCTTGCTGATCTTCACAGTGATTACCTGTCTATCACTTATGATAATGCCCTCCGTTGAGCTTGGTCTCGATCAGGAAATGTCCATGCCTCAGGACTCGCATGTGGTCAAATATTTCCGATACATGGACGAGCTGTTGGCCATGGGTGCCCCTGTCTACTGGGTCCTCAAGCCGGGACTTGACTACAACAAGCCCGAGCATCAGAACATCATCTGTGGCGGTGTTGAGTGCAACAATGATTCACTCGCCGTTCAGCTCTACACTCAGTCGCGTTATCCGCAGATTACCTCGTTGGCCAGACCAGCATCCTCCTGGATTGACGACTACATTGACTGGATAAGTATCTCCGATTGCTGCAAGTATAATATCACAACTGGCGGCTTCTGTCCGAGTAGTAAGTACACACAATCAATTTATTATCTACTCCCATTCAGTTTATTCATCGCATTTCTTGGTTGGTTCTTTTCTCCTATTTTTTAGATTCGAAAAGCGATGATTGTCTGCCCTGTAAACGACAATTCACTGAAGACGGTCTAAGACCCAGCTCCGATACATTTGACAAATACGTGCCCTTCTTCCTCTCCGATCTTCCCGATGCCGAATGCGCCAAGGCGGGACGACCTTCCTATGCCGACGTAAGTTAAAACAGTTACTACATACGTACTTACTTATTAAAAAGAATTGCAGCTTTTCTGATCTTCATTTCATAGTTACTAAGCTTATTGTTTTGACAACATTTAGAATTGCCGAAGAACATCAAAATCGGTTCTTGGGGCAAAAAATTATTGCAAGAAATGAACTAAATTTAAATGCAGAATAAATTTAAAAGCCAAACCATAATCAAAATGACATTCCGTTTGAAAAACCGTTAGTTTTTAACAAAGTTATGCATGTTTAAAGTTGGTCCGACTTTACCACTAGCAACTTTACAAGTCAAATTTTTTGTCCAATTTGACATGATCTTTTACAAAAAAATGAATCGTCTCAGAATCGAATTTAAAGTGTTGTTTTATACTAATCACGACATAAAGAGTTGATTAAAAGTGAAAACTTTAGATTTAAAATTTTAAATTTTCAAAATATCAAAGGGGGGACCCTTAGCATCGAAATCAATATCTAGTACAGTCTAGAGGAAAATATTTTTTTTTTTAATTTAATAATATTTAATTGCAGAATGAATTTAGAGGCCAAATCAAAAACAAAATGACATTCCATTTGAAAATCGGTTCAGTTTTGATCGAGTTATGACAGTTTGAAGTTGGTCAGACTTCGGATTTAGCCACTTTACATGTCAAAATTTGTGTCCAATTTGGCATGATTTTTTACAAAAAAATGAAAGATCGCAGAATCAAATTTAAAGTGTTGTTTTATACTAATTACGATATAAGGAGTTGATTAAAAGTGAAAACTTGAGATTTAAAATTTTTAATTTTCAAAATTTCAAAGGGGGGACCCTTAGCATCGAAATCGACTCTAGGCAATGATAGTAAAAAAAATAAAATTTTCTAAATGAACAAAATTTAAATGCAGAATAAATTTAAATGCCAAACCATGATCAAAATGACATTCCGCTTGAAAATCGGCCCAATTTCGACAAAGTTATGAAAGTCTGAACTTGGACAAACCTGTGAACTATCAACTTTACAAGTCAAATTTTTTGTCCAATCTGACATGATTTTTTACAAAAAAATTAAAGTTCGCAGAGTCAAATTTAAAATGTTTTTTTATACTAATTACGATATAGGGACTTGATTAAAAGTGAAAACTTGAGATTTAAAATTTTCATTTTTCAAAATTGCAAAGGGGGGACCCTTGGGATCAAAGTCAATATCTATTACAATCTAGAGGAAAATATATTTTTTATTGAATTTAATAAAAGTTGAATGCAGAATGAATAAAGAGGCCAAACCATGATTAAAATGACATTCCGCATGAAAATCGGATAAGTTTTGATAGAGTTATGAAAGTTTGAAGTTGGTCAGACCATCAACCTATCAACTTTACAAGTCAAATTTTTTGTCCAATTTGGCATGATATTTTACAAAAAATGAAAGTTTGCAGAATCAAATTTAAAGTGTTGTTTTATACTAATTACGATACAAGGAGTTGATTAAAAGTGAAAACTTGAGACTTAAAATTTTAAATTTTCAAAATATCAAAGGGGGGAGTCTTTGCGTTAAAATCAAAGCCAAGATCTAGAATAAAAAAATATTTTTGAAAAAAAATTTTAAATAAATTAAAATGCGGAATATATTTAGAGGACAATTCCTGATCAAAGTGATCTTTCAGTTTAAAATCGGTTCAGGCTTGGCAGAATTATGAAAGATTTAAGTTTGTCCAATCTAAAAAATGTTTGGTATTTTTTTTTAATAAAGCAAACATAGGCATACAGAAAATATGAATTTATTTTCAAAAAAATGTACCGACACTTGGAAAATAATTTAATCATTAAATTATTAAGTCCTTCATTATTGTATGTCCTTGCAGGCCGTCATTTATACGCTGGACGATGAGGGATTGGCCACCATCTTGGACACACACTTTATGCAATATTCGACGACGTCAACAACGTCGGACAAGTTCGTGGCGGCGCTTCGGGAGGCGCGTCGTGTGCAGGCGGAACTGAATGAGATGTTTGCTAAGAATGGCGTGGAGACGGAAATCTTTCCCTATTGCGTTTTCTTCATATTCTACGAGCAGTATTTGTCGATCTGGGACGATGCATTGGTTTCCTTGGGCTTCTCATTGGCAGCCATCTTTGCTGTGACTCTACTGTTAACCGGACTGGATATTACGTCCGCCCTAATTGTGCTCTTTATGGTCGTCTGCATTCTGATCAACATGGGTGGCATGATGTGGGCATGGGGCATCACACTGAATGCCATCTCATTGGTTAACCTGGTCGTCTGTGTCGGCATTGGCGTTGAGTTTGTCGCCCACATAGTGCGCTCCTTTAAGGGAGGTAAGGGCAGTGCCCATGAGCGAGCTTTCCATTCCCTGAGCGTTACGGGCAGCAGTGTTCTGTCCGGGATTACGCTGACCAAGTTTGCCGGCATTGTTGTGCTGGCATTCTCCAAATCGCAGGTCTTTCAGGTCTTCTATTTCCGCATGTACCTGGGCATTGTGCTCATTGGAGCAGCACATGGCCTAATCCTGCTGCCAGTGCTGCTCAGTGTGCTCGGTCCGCTCGATAGCCGCCTGGCCAGGAGCTCAATCAGTGAGTCCGTCACATCCATGAGACGTCGAGAAAGCAACGAATCCAAATAAGTAATTTAAGCATTGAGTGTGAGTCTGAATACAAGTACTGTGTGTGAGTCTGAGACTGAGTGTTTGAGTATCATTTATTCTGTATTTGTTATATATTTTTATTCTGTACATTTCTCCATTTTTATATTTTTCGCTGGCTATTTAAAATTAATAATAAAAAAAAATAAAATTGTTTTTTAAGTCATAAATTTGCATAAAACGTTTTGGCCCCGCCCACCCATCTGCGCCTTCTTTATTGTTTATCGCCGTGGCACCTTTGTTTTTTATGGCATTAAGCGGCCAACTGCCGCGCACCGCCAAAACAATAAATAAGCAACTCGCAACGGCAACAGGAACGGCGACCCCAAGCTCCCTTAGCTCGACAAACCCTCAACCGCTGACCCTTAAAGTCCCTGTCCCTGTCCCTGTCCCTGTCCCTGTCCCTGTCCCTGTCCCTGTCACTGTACCATCCCCCGCCCTTCGCCCAACCGCCCAAAACGTCTTACGCCTTTTGGGCAAAAACTTTGCCCAGATTTTTCAGTTGCAGCTTCTTCATTATAATACACTAACCAAAATCTGGCATAACGAAATTCGAAATGAATTTAATCGAGTAATTAAAAGCAATTGTTATACAAATTGTATATACTAAAATATTTATAATTCTTAGCATATAACTAAAATTATTTATTTACTATGTGTTTCAAAAAAATTGTAAATAATTTTAAATAAGCATATTTTTATTTATTATAAAATAATGGCTTACAATGGTAATAGGGTTGAATTATTTGCTTTAACTAACGTTATTAATAAAGAAAAATTATATGAAATAAATGTCAGACTAAACGTATTGATAAAAAGTATAGAAGCTCCATTATTTACCTAGTTAAGGATAATTACCACACAGGTATTTGGTAAGAGCATTTAAGCTGCGGTTTTGTGGGGTTAACTTTGTTGATGGCTTTCCTGTTTTTAACTGCTCACCGCCTGCTGGCCAGGACGCGTTCTGCGGCTTACAACACGCAGCGAGGGGTCGGCAACAAGAACAACAAAAACAAGAAAAACATTGCCCAATGGTCACGCACACAAGCAGGCGAAAGATGTGCACGGGAATTTAACTTGGAGAGTGAGTGTAGTGTTTTTAATTAAAATTAATAAAGTTTATAGTGGTTTTTATGTGCCTCGTCTTGGCTGTTGCCTCAAGCTGCAACCCCTTCCCTTTCTACTTCCCGTCTACTTGACTTGCCCCTTTTTTCTGGTATATTTTGTGTGTTGCTTAGCAGCTCCTCTGCTGTTTTGTCTCAAGCGATTTTCTCCCATCGAAAAAAAGCCAAATCACTTAATGCCATTCAGCCCCCTCGAAATGCTTTAATGCCCCATCAGCTGGAGGCACTTGAAGCGGCCGACAAGTGAAAAGCATAATTATAAATGTATCAACTAATGCATATGGCTAAATCAATTTGCAATTAACAGTTGCGAGTGTGTGAGCTCAGACAGATGAAGTGCAAATTGAAGTGCCACTTTATCGACTGCTTGTCCATTTTTCTCCTCTCTCTCTCTCTCTGTCCCCCTATTTTTCCGTCTCTTTCCCATTCTGTCTTTCTGTTTGTGGCCCAAATGTTTTTTATTTTTTAGCTTTCACTTAATTGCCATTACAAAGTACTTAGCTCTGACAATGCCAAGTGTTAATGCTCAATAAAAATAATATAAAAATTAAGAAAATGTTCAAGTGTAGAGCGTGCTGCACTCGCTTATACCCTGCTTCCATACTGACTACAGCTCATATTATAAACGAGTTTCGAAAAGTTTATTCTCAGATTATTATACAAATTTATTTGAATTTTTCTGCTATTCGTTTTCTTACTAATTTTAAAATAGTTAGACCGAAAACGTTGCTTTTAGTACTGAAATAGACTCTTTATTCTTACTTCTACTTATATACAAATAAAATTATTTTAATTTAATAAACTCTTTACCACGATGAGAAACGGATTAAAAAGCAAAAAATATGAGCCTCGTATAAGTACTTATAAATACTTATATATGTTTAAATTCATTTCTTAGTATCTTAATTTTCAGCAGGCAATTTCCTTATTTCATTTTACACCTATCAACTCTTAAGTTAATTAAGGCTCGCAATGTCTGTGGCAACTTTAAAGAATAGAGTCAACAAAATAAGTAAAAATCAATACTCTCAGAAATGTAGTTTAAATAACCTGACAAAACTTCTTATGAACAAGCAATTTTCTAGAAAACTTAAATTTGTTAAGTAGCTTATCAAATTTTCAGCTGAAAAGTGGAACATTTAATTGTTCAAATTTAAAATTCACTATGAACGTCTTTCAACAATTTTGAGATGTAAAATGTTTTTAAATTTTTAACCGAATTTATTAATATGAACTGACAACATCTGAAAAAGAGCATAAAGCCAATATCTTCTGGAAACTGGGATGGCTAAGATACGAGTAGGTAAATTATAAGTACACATTTTTGAAATATTGCTAGGGCCATGAATTAATGTACCACACAAGCAATAAAAACTGAAATTAATTGACATTTTGTGCATAGAAATGTATGGTAAAGTTCAAAGGGCACGGGTGCTACGATTACTCGTACCGAAAATTCGTATTTGCTGGCAATTTTCGCACGATTTGTGGCCAATTTTTAACACTCTCCCCGGCCATAAAAGCGAGTGTGAAAAGATTCTGGATGAAATTACCCGGTAATACTCGGCGCTTATATGAGCATAGGAAGCATTTAAATTAAATTTTATGCATACATATTTATTAATCGGTCATTCGGTTCAGGCATATGCCCGTTTACAGTATTCGAATTTGTGTATCCACATCTCTGTCTACTGTTGCCTCAAATGTATCTGCATCTGTGTATCTGTATCTGTATCTGTGCTTCACAAAACGCATCCAGAAATAAATAGAACAAAATTTTAAACGGAAATTCAGCCCGATTGGCGCTTGATATAATTTGTTGTTTATATCATTGCAGCTACGATTTAATTTAATTTCCATTTTATGCCAGCTGAATTTAATATTCTTTCATGATTTCTCTTTTAATATTGCATTTAAACAAATTTTAATTATACAAATATGTGTGCATATGGAAATGAAAATGGAAATGGAAATGCATTTGTACATTCTCATTTCAGTTATTCCTGCTGTACTTTAGGGACATTTATTTATTGAGCTGATGGCCACTTTATTAAACAAATTTTGAATCGTATACATAATATGCTCATAAAAATATAACGCATACGATCCATACACGAACGTTTGCAAAGAATCAAATAACTTTTGATACTTTTGTACACTCTTAATATTTTTATGATATTTTAATTTATTTTTGTATTACATTCAGGCATAAAAAACATCAAAGTCATTATAATTAATTTGCGGTAAATGTAATTTAAAGCTTTTTTCATACTAAAAATATTTTAAACATTGAAAAGCTATAAATTGATGTATATGTATATTGTCATACATAATTTACTAAAGTAAATTACTTACTAATTATAATATTAAAAATCAAAAAATAACTAAAATATTTTTAAAGCGAAAGTTTGTTTTAAGTTTTAATACTCTTTAAAAATATATCTTAAAGGCATTACATATGTATATTTTCCTACAAAATTCTTTATATCTCTTTAAATATTCTTTTCAAACTCTCACAATCTTAATAAGTCTTAAGAATTGACTTAAATTTTAAGCTAGTTAAGTTCTAGTCGTGTTTGCATGAACACTTGTTATAAATTGTTTTTACTTTCAACGATATTTATTGGCTTAATTAATTCGACCGAAATTGACTCGACTAATTTGGAAAAGGTCAAATGGCTTTATTTTGGCCAATAACAAGCACTAAGCCTACATAATCCCTCTTTCGGATCATTGAAATTGTTTGTGAACAATTTTTTGTTTTAATCATTTGGTCAGATCGATGGTCTTGTTGGTCTGTTAGTTCATAGACCAAATGCTTTTTAATACAAATTAATAGCAAATTAGGATGCTGAATTTTATTTTAAAAGTTAAGCATCTAGAAAATTGTATCTAAAAGTTAATTAAAGCGACACGCAAACGCAATTTTAATGTTAGAATATTTAATTTATTCATTTGCTGGCAAAACTGGGCAAATAACTACTCGTAGTCGTACTCGCACTCATACTCATACTCATACTCACATTCACATGAGTCGAGTCCATAGACCATAGACGAATCAGTAATTTATAAACGTGCTTATAAGCCGCAAATCCAATTCGCGTTGCTGAAATTACTGTTGGCAAAGCATTTGCAGTCCAATTTTCAGTCAACTGCGAGCCAGTCGACATTTTCATATGACTATTTTCCTGTACTTGGACCCAAATGGTTATTACCCCCCGGGCCCAACCATAGCCATAGGGGCGTTGAACGTGTGACAGAGCTTAAAACCGACCATCGCATTAGATATTTACGCTAAAAAACTGAAGCGAAGCGAAAACGCGTAAACGAATGAGTTTGCTCTTTGTACAAAATTTAATTGAAAATGTAAATATACATATGAATTAACCCATCACGTTTTAGTTCTCAACTACTTCATTTACGTATAATGTATTAATTTAAGTAATCAACATAATATACAATTGGTAAGGTATTCAAGTTTTGTAGGTTTTAGTCTATAAAATATAGTTATTCTCATTAAACACAATTTGACCAAACTTATTAAGAAGTGTATCAAAAATATTTCAGCATTTTATACTAACACCTCTGTTCAATATGAATTTTTAATTATTGCATAAAATATTAAAACTTTTGATAGAGAGAGTAAAAGAGCGAAAAACAGAGAGAAATAAGATACTATATTACGTATTCGAAAAATATTACGTATACGTTCTTATGTAGAGTTTAAAAAGATGTGTAGATCAAACCGCATTTTATCATAATGAAATACAAAAGCTTTGTTGCTAATGTATTAATTTAAGTAATCAAAATTATATACAATTAGTAAGTTATTCAAGTTTCGTAGGTTATAGTCTATAGAATATGGTTATTTTCATTGAACACAATTTAAACAAACTTATTAAGAAATGTATCAAAAATATTTCAGCATTTTATACTGACACCTCTGTTCAATATGAATTTTTAATTATTGCATAATATATAAAAACATTTGATAGAGAGAGTATAAGAGCTAAAAACAAAGAGAAATAAGATACTATTTAAGCTTAGCTTCTAAATATATTACGTATACGTTTATATGTAGAGCTTAAAAAGATGTGTAGATCAAACCGCATTTTATCATAATGAAATACAAAAGCTTTGTAGCTGATGTATTAATTTAAGTTATCAACAAAAAATACAATTGGTAAGTTATTCAAGTTTTGTAGGTTATAGTCTATAAAATATAGTTATTCGCATTGGACACAATTTAAACCAACTTATTAAGAAATGTATCAAAATTATTTCAGCATTTTATACTGACACCTCTGTTTAATATGAATTTTTAACTATTGCATAAAATATTAAAACTTTTGGTAAAAAGAGAGAAATAAGATACTATGTAAGCTTATCTTCTAAATATATTACGTATACATTTTATCATAATGAAATGAAAATGAAATAATGAAATTTGTAGCACATTTATTTTTTTTATAATAATCCAAAGAGATGTCGTTACTTTGGATAAGAATTTATTTTGTAAATAACATAAACAAATACAAATACCTTATATCAAATGCAATTTTATCTAATGAAATTTATCTTTTTGATAATATTGATTTGTTTATACAAAGAGAATTCTTTGATTATGTTATTTAGCTTGCAAGATGCTTGTGCAAATAACATTAATGGGTTAATATACCAAAGCATTTACATGTGCAGGATTGCAGTGCGTATACCTATGTGTGTGGGTGTGTGAGTGTGAGTGTGTGTATTTGCATACAGCAAAAATTTTCAGCTAAATTATAACAACAACCTCAACAAATGCACACAATTTTGAGAAATTTTATGCAAAATACAAAAGCAAAAGCTGTTTATAGTGCCAGCCACCGCAGACACCGACACGACAAAAACAACAGCAACAACAACAACAACAAAAACAACACTAGCAACAACAATAAATGCAAAAGCATTAAATGGTCCACGTTTCCTAGCCAGAAACATAACGAAAATGTCAAACACACATTTGACCAACATTACCGAGCCCAGCATGAAATGAACAGAGCTCGAAAATAGTTTCTGTCCCTGTCTCTCAATGCTCTGTCTACCTCTGCTCCCCCACCCGCCTTGAACGTCTGTCCGGCTGTTTGGCAAATGCATTTTAAGTGTTTTGGTATGAGTACATGATTTTATGATGATGACAAGGGGGTAAAGGCTAAAAGGGGAGAGTTGAAAATGCGTAGGGGGATGTATTGGGGTGGAGGGGAGGGGGTCACTCATAAATGCAATATCGCTGACAACCGAACAATGCTTAAAAGCAGCCAAGATGATGGAAATCAATTGATTGACTGACTGATGGATTGCTTGATTGCTCGACTCGCACAAACAAATTTTAATTAATTTCAGTATTGCTAATGCGCTGCAGCCATTGTTGCCACACACTGTGCAACATCGAAAATGAAGTGCAACAAAAAGAATCACTATAACAATTTCGCTTGTTGTTGCTGTCGCTGTTATTATTATTATAATTATAATTATTTTTATTGTTCCCACTGCTAGATGATCCAATTAATGACGTGACACATGCATATACATATATGTACATGCTTATTCACTGATGATATACAAAAGCAAAAATATATTCCATAAAATATATTTCAAAAGATGTTCCCAAAATCCTGATCATAGCAGAAATTTTCCTCAAACAGACAATTGTAATCAATTGTGATGTTAGTCGAGTAACAGTTTGGTGAAATTGTGGTGAAATTGTTTTGTGGAACATGATGCAATAATTTCGATGGTTTATTACCAGCCACTGTTCAATTAAAGCCATGCCCAAACAATATCAATTAAAAGCATCGCGTTCTGATTGATACAGTCCACTGGTCGACTGCCTCCGGCTTCCTCTGTGATTTATCACATTTGTTTGTTTGGGGGCAACATCATCAGCAGAGGCAGTGGCATCCACAGAGGCGACAACAATATGAATATCTTTATTCTTTACTACAAAACTAAAGGCAGCATTTGCTTATCTCTATCTCTATCTCTGGCGCCATTGTTAGCCCATTTTTTGTGTGATGTTTTCAGCCTTGTTCATCGTAATTATGAATCTTTCTTATGCACACACTGTTTATTAGTTGCCTTGTCTTTGTGTGTGTGCGTCTTTTTACACCCTGCACTTAAAAATATACTAGTGTATTGTTTACACATCATCAGTTAGCTTATAGAAACGATTACACTCGATTCTATATATCATAATTCGCACTTTAGCTTGTCAATTTAATCTATACATTAAATTTCAATTTCAAAATTGGTTTTAATACATTAGAAGAAATTTATTGAAGAAATTTGTCAATTAAACAATTATATTTGAAGTTAAAGAGAAAATAATTTTTTTTTTCCTTTGTATTATGGTTAAATAAATTAACAATCATTTATTATCCACTACTATACTCTAGGGTTTTTGGATTTACAGAGTATTCTTATGTCGGACTAGATTCAATTAGAACATTTGCTATCTAAAGCTAGAGCTTAATATTGCTTTTATTATCATTGAAAATAAGTTTTAGATAAATAAACAATTTTATTGCCAACGGCTGCAATTGTCGTTCGCATAAAGCGATTTTAAGCCACAGAAAATAATTTAAATAAAAAGCCATTGAAAGATTTCACACCTCGACTCATGTATGTATGTAGTTGCCACCTTTTGTTGCATAAACAAATACATATGCAAATGCAAGCTGCACAGCATGCAACAAAGCATAATTCTCTTCAATTTAATATCGTATAACATTTTCAAAGAAAAATAATACAAATATGTGTAGCTTACCTCAGACGAATATTTAACAACAACATCGCAGCTAATGTAATCAAGAACAGCATCAAGAATATACGAAAAATGCTCTTGTTGAATTAAATAGCCACGCCCTAACGCTCAACCATTTTAATAACTTGCTGTTGCATACTTTGCGGCAAGTTGCCAGCTGATTCTCATGATGACAATACGGATGATAATGATGATGATGCAACGCATAGCCAATAAGCTGAAAGACGCCGCCAAGTTGCACCTGCTTTGATGCTGGCATAAATATTTGTGCCATAAATATTTCAGGTGTCTTCTCGCTAAACAGATAAGTTGAAAAAAATACCATACATCATTTTTAATATTTTACTCTACATGATAGTTCAATGTTCAAGTTTTAAGTCAAGTATCATGTTAAAATTATGATTATTATTATAAATAAAAACAGTTCAGCATTCGGCAATTTGTATATAATTTTTATAATTATAATTTTTTTATAATTTATATATTTAATCGTCACTAGACTTTTACCACGTGAAGAGGTTTTTTTTAAATTAATACTAACTAACATAAGAGCTGTCTTGTTATTCTATTCTATTTTCTATTTTTTAAACCCATATCAATATTAAGAATTTTTTTATATAGTGACTTTTCAAATATTTTGTTTGATAATGACTCTGATAAGACAGTGTAAGTTGTGTTTAATAATCAGTCATATATTCGCATTTCCTAAAGTTACAATACGCGTTAATCTGAGAAATCTAAAATTCGAGTAATTGATTTTATAAAAAGTATAGTTTCATTATTTTTTAAAGACAAAATAAAAATAATTTTCGCTCAGTAAACAAATTTAATGTAAATCTATGATACTTTAGTGCTGATATACATACTCAGATCTATCGATTAATGTGTTTCTTTCGATTAAAATTTTCGCACAGTAAACAAATTTAATGTAAATTTATAATACTTTAGTGCTGATATACATACTCAGATCTATCGATTAATGTGTTTCTTTCGATTAAAATTTTCGCACAGTAAACAAATTCAATGTAAATCTATGATACATTAGTGCTGATATATAGTACATACTTAGATCTATCGATTAATGTGTTTTTTTAGATTAAAATTTTTCCACAGTCAACAAATTCAATGTAAATCTATGATACTTTAGTGCTGATATACATACTCAGATCTATCGATTAATGTGTATCTTTCGATTAAATCGTGTAAATATAATAATTCGTCTAAGAGGCCATATTATACCTTAGCTCTAATTATTATCGTTTAAATGAAGCTCCATGCTTTTTAAGCTGTGAGTTGCCATTGCCATCGCCATTCTCATCCTCATCTTCAACCTCAACCTCAGCGTCGTCGTCGTCGTCATCGTCATCGATTTCGTTGATCGTCATCGCTACAAGAATTTTGTGCAAACTTTTTCGTCAATCCCATGACGTGGCGTTACAGCAGCAAATGGAGCACCCAAACATTTCCCACTCCACACCACACCACTCCACTCCCTCTGCCCCTTTCACTGGAATAGCTGACCGTGCCGGGCCGCCATGTTGTTATGGACGGTATTTGTGTGGAGATGGTACAAAGGGGTCGAATGAGGGGTGGGGGGGTGAGGGCCATTGATGCATGTCTCTCCAGTCTATTACTATCAGCACTTTTTTTCACTTTTCACTTTGGCGCATGTTGTTTTTTTAGTTAACAGTTTATTGACTCCGCTCAACTTGTCGCCGTTATAATGTCAGCAAATTGTTAAAATGCTTTGTTAGGAATTTCAAACAATTTTTTGGCGGCTGCGATGCAGCGCACAGGATATAGCTCCAGCAATATCCTTAGCTCCAGCAGAAACTAAAGCCGGAGCAGAATCTGGTAGCAGGAGCTGAAAACAGAAGCAGGAGCAGCAGGAGCAGCAGGAGCAGAAGCAGGAGCAGAAGCAGGAGCAGCAGCAGGAGCTGGAAGATGGGCCTGCAAATGTGTATCGTATGTTGTTGCTATTGTTGTTGCTCACTAAAATAGTTGGCTGCTGTTGGCTTTGTGGGTAATTTGCCAGCAACAAAAATAATAATAATAATAACAACAACAGCAGCAGCAACAACAGGAGCGACAACAACAAAGGTTCACATTTAAGCGTTTGAACTTCGGAGTCATAAAATATTTGTTAAGCATTTTGCGCTCAATTTTCTTTTTAACCATTTTGGCTACAGGTCGACAGGCAACAACAGCCAAAAGCAAACAAACAAACAAACAAACAAGCAAACTAACAAACAAACTAACAAAGCTCTGCCTTATGTGCTGACTGCTGTCTGCTTGCTGCTTGCTGCTTGCTGCTTTCTGGCTTCTGCATCCTGTCGCCCTCTTGTCTCCTGTTTGTGCCCGTCTCCCAAAAATAATAACCAATTCGTAAGCACTATTACTATGCCCTACAACCAGAAACCAAGCCAAACTAAACTAAAGACTGCTCCGTGTCGCATGCTCCATTGCCACAATTGCCACCATGCCACCATGCCACCATGCCTCTGGGCATGAATGCTTTTTATTTGGTTTCCTCTACAATTGACCAGCATACTAAGCCTCGCATTCAGAGCAGCATTTGACCAGTTGTGTATGGTTGTTGTTGTACTCGTAGTCCTTGAATAAAATTTAGCCACATTAGCAAAGAGCGCGTGTTTCTTTTTCTTTTTGTTGCAGCATCCATTCCCAGAAGTTCGGATGCGATCCAGGCGCATTTGTACTTAACTATGTATCAGATACATTGTAACAACTGTCTCCTAGTTAGCTATGCATAGAGATGACAACGCGTCCTGATAATAATCGATAAAAGAACTCTCCATCGAGCACGACTCACGAGGAGAATCCAGACAAACTTATGATACTATTCGATTATTAACTATCTATTAGATACATTATATATATGCCACATACGAGTAGGTTTATTGATAAGAATCGTGATAAAAATCGACTTGAGTATCTTTTCTCATGCGATTCATAATTTAAAATTTTTTTTAACTATTTTTAGATTTGAATCGGATATAATTTTAATGGTCTTACAATATGTAAGTGAGTTTTAAAAATGTATTTTGATATAACACTGAATACCCTATGTTATTTAATGCATATCGATCCCTTTTTGCGAAATGATTGTAAGGGACATTTTATTAAGAAATTGATTTTTTCATGCACAATTGTTCTAAAATCGTTAACTAATAAAAAAATGCCTTTAAAAAAATCTATTTTTTGTCGCTTGCGATCGATATAATTTTCATTTTGTCTGACAGCTAAAATTAAATTATAATGTTTCAAGTTAAATTAATAAAAAAAAAAAAGCATACAAGTTGAATTAAAAATTACTATGAGCCTCACGAATCTCACGAATCATTGCACATCTCTAGTGAGATAAGTATTTTAGCTTGATTTTTATATTCGCTCTTCTGCGCGTTTCTTTCCACCTTTTTGTTGTTGTTATTGTTTGGCTGTTGGAAAGTATTGTCAGCTTATTATGCCAAAATGACAAGCAAACCAATTATGTTTTTGTTTGCTTATCGTGGGCACAGCCACAGTCAAAAAAGCAACAACATCGACAGCAACAACAAGAAAAATAACAACATGCAAGGTAAATTTTTGGTGCAAAACGCCTGGCAAGGTGTTCAGCTGTTTAGATTCAGCCAACAGCCATGTCAACACATCTCCGCATAATAAACACGCAGCATCCAACATTTCTATTCGAGACGATCCACTCGAGGAGCTTATAGATGCCAAAGACGACAATTGAATATACTCGTACTGTTATAATCTTAGATATTCTCAGTTCCATCTTTGCATCAATTTCAACAAAATATTTACTAAAAGCTATCTTTACTTTGTTTTATGTCGACTTAATCGTGTGTTAAACTTTAGGTAGATATTAGTTATAATTAGAAATAAGTTGTCAACGAAGAATCTAAATTAGTTCATATATCAAAATGCATTAAAAAGCTCAGAAAATCCTTTTAAAAGGGGTACTATCAGGGGTGCCACAGAATACGAAACCAACCAACAAATCTCCATACATTTTTGGGAGATTTTCGGTTGGTTTCGGTTTCTGTAGCAACCCCGTATATCAAATAAACTGATTTTGTTCAAATATATGTTTTAAAAGTAAAAATAGCTAGGAATAAAGAAAATTATTTAATGAACCGGATACAGCAAGTCCAGAAAGTGTTTTAACAAAAGCTTGTCTCAATAAAAAAGTGTGTTCTTTTCTTTAACTTTTTCTAAGAACAATATATATTTTTTGCTAAAAAAACTGTGTAAAATTTTAATTTTATCAAAACACTTGACTAAATAGATGAACTGAATCAAATCATTGGTTCGTTTTGACCCGTTCATCTAAACTCGTTTGTATCAGCTTGACTCTAATTTGGAAGCTTCTACCTTAATCTAATATTTTCTTAAAAAGTATTTTGACCGATCATTTTATTTTAATTTTTTATATTTTGTGCTAATATTTTTTTTTGTTTTATACCGAAATCATACCACTATTTTAAACGCGAAATATTAAAAAAAAAAATCATAACCGATACAAGATCGATATACAAAGATTTTGCGCTACCGATTTAACCGAAAACTAAAAACGGACATAACCAAAACCCTAACTGAAACCGATATTTGAATTGCTTTGATACCCTGATTTAAATTGTATAATTTGGAAAACTTTAGAATTTGAATTTAAATATTGTAGCCGATTTAAATAAAAACACGTCTGCTCACTTCGCTTCTAAATTATATATTATTTATTTTCCTTATCTGGCAACGCTTAAACTAGATATGTGCAATTGTTTAACAGAATATAAGGGCTGTGATGTTGAGATGTTGTCGTTCTGCTGCAATATGATAATGGGTTTTGTCTTAGGTCACAAAAATGCTCTATTAAAATGAAATGTCAGATGTCATACGGTTCAAGTCGAAATTCCTGATTCGATGCTTATAGCTCCTGTCTACATAAAGTCAATACCTTTATCATAATTATAATATTGAACAATTTTCTTTAGTTTTAAAATGTGGTTTTTATTTCTTATAAAGTCTGCTTTTCTCTCCGTCTCTCTTTCTTCGTCTTTGTCTCCGTCTCCGTCTTCGTCTTTGTCTTTGTCTTCTTCTGCCTCTTGTTTATCCAGCTTCATCTCTATCTGCATATCTGCCTCGATCTCCATCTGCGCTAGGTTTTTCTACACTATATAAAACTGTGTGGTGTGTGTGTGTGTGTGTGTGTGTGTGAGTGTTGTTGTTGTTTATATGTATTCGTATTGCTTATCTGACCGCAGCAAGCGTCGCTGTTGCGTTGGTTGTTAAGTTGTTTGGTTTTTGCTTTAGTTTACTTTCGAGCCTGCCAAAATGGAAGCGGCAAAAACTGACAGAGTGGCAAAAAAGGCAGCAACAACAAAGTTTTTAGCTGCAAAACCAAACAAAAAGTAAACAATGCAAAGTTGTTTCTCTTTGTTGTTGTTTTTGCTCTACACACACAAATAGCAATGGCAGCAGCTTCCCACCAGTGCAACAAGAGCAACAGCAACAGCAACAACAATAACAATAACAACGGCGGCGACACCGCAATGCAAATATGCCAACAACAACAACAATGGGAAGGATAAGGAGATGAAGATGGTGTAGAAGAAGCTATAGGGGTGGTGAGAGGAGGGGGGGCTGGGGGGTAAAGAGCGCTGAAACAAAACGTGGATAACGCAAAGTGACAAGCCGCATACAGCGCCAACGCTTGGGGCGCTTCCTGGGAAGCTGGACGTTCATCCAGGACGACAACACACAGAACAAGAGGACAACAGGACGACAGGACAACGGGACAACAGAGTACGGACAGTGGCAGGCCACTGAGCCGCGCCCATTTACGTGTGCCCCCAAAAAATGGCGGCCATAACAAATTAAGAAGGTTACCTTTATAGACATGCCAACAGCATGGATGCCACAAAACTACTCCCAAAACCTTACCTGCCCATTGTCCTTACTACAACAGCAGTCCCTACAACAACAACAACAGCAACAACAACAAATGCAAATACAATTGCATTTTATTTCAAGTATTTTAATGAAGCATTTCTCTACCAGAATTCATTTACTTAACATTTACATTAAACGAACTCTGAACCACAACGCCATTTTGTTTTTTCTATTCTAGTCCATGGTGAAATTAATCACAAGATGTTTTATTGACATATCACATTTCATCACTCGATGTTGCAAGAGATCTTCAGCCTTATAGAGTTGTATTCTATCGTTGAATCGAAGCAAGCTAAACCGGATTTTAATTCCATTAATGTTCGCTTATTAATAGATCTATTGTTTAAAGTTTAAACTATCAATATTGAATGTGTCAAATTGATTTTATGAGCACTATTGCAAAATAAGCTAGTTCTGAGAAGTTTGCAAATTTTTTTTAAATTATAGAAAAACATTCAAAATCCAAAAAAAAATGTTATCTTTTGGGTTTGTCATTTGAGGTTAGACTTTTTTTAGAATTTTTAATTTTTTTCTATCTTGCTTTTTATATTAGTTCTTTCAAATCAAGAAATAAGAGCAGAAATTTTACGTTAATTATTTCAATGCCTACACAGAAAATAAGAATCATCAAGTTCAAGTTTAAAATTCGTTTTTTTTTTAAGTATGTATTCAGGTTATTATTGTTAAATTAAGCTAATACTTAGAAAAAATGGCAATGATCTTGAAAAGTCAACAATAAAAGAGTTAAAGAAGTTATTATTCAGGTTATTATTGTTAAATTAAGTACTTAGAAAAAATGGCAACGATTTTGAAAAGTCAACAATAAAAGAGTTAAAGAAGTTATTATTTAGGTTATTATTGTTAAATTAAGCTAATACTTAGAAAAAATAGCAACGATTTTTAAAAGTCAACAATAAAAGAGTTAAAGAATCCTAAATTATTTGATCCAACTGAAAACAAATCTTACAGAACAACCGAAAATTAAAGTATTGTTGAGAAAAATCGAGTTTAAAAGAGTTCGAGATTACCGTACTTCTCACAAGGCATTGGATTTAAGCCCGGAATCCCGGATTTCTATATTTCTGTGTATGAAAATATTATTTTATTTTTTTTAGAATACTTAAATATCATTAAAAAAAACTGCAAAGCTTTCAAATTAATTTTAGCTACTTGTAGTTTGCACTCAACGCGTTGAAGGCATTCAAGAAATATTGCATACTTTTGGGGAGCGGCTTTCAGATGAAAACTTGCTTTGAGATTGTTTGCTGTGTGGCTTAAATTGTATGCGGGTAGACGCGAAATGCTCCAACTTGGATTTGTTGGCTGCATTGGTGCCCAAAGCGCCAGACATTGGCGAACTGAACATGGATGTCGTTATCGATATCGGCATCGCCACCTGGCCGCCTGACCACCGCCTAGCTGCCACACTGCCACCCAGCCACCCTGCCCCGCCATCCCCGTGTGGCAGGTCGGTTGCCTTTGCTGCATGCTCGCATTTATTTGTCATGCATTTATGCAATTTACCGTGGTGCGGCAACGGCAACGGCAACGGCAACAACTACATCGTCTGACCACGCCCACAGCATGCCAGACATTTATTGAATTTTTGACTTGAAGCATTTAACATTTAAACGTAAAAGTGTCGCACGCACCCGTAATAATACCCGTAGCGTACAGTCGAATCCTGTCTCCTGGCTACCGACCTGGCTCCTGTCTCCTGGCTCCTGTCTCCTGAATCCCTATACCCATTTGCCATTTTCGGCACATAAATTTGCCAGTCTGCTCTGGGCTGCCGCCTGTTTGTTGTTGTTGTTGCTGTTGTTGCTGTTGTTGTGGTTGTTATTATTTTTGTTGCTGCTGATGTTGTCTTCCATTTAGGCGTATTTTGCTTTTTTGTGTGTGGTCCGTGTGTGAATATGTCTGTATGTAAATACATCTACAGATATAATACTACAAACGTGTATATGCGTATGCGTGTTGTGGGAGTGTTGTGTGTTGTGCGGTGGTGCGGTGGTGCGATGCTGTGGTGGGTGTGTGCGTGTGTGCGTATGCACAACGGAAATGAATTGAAATTTTAAAACCCACAGCTGCGACCGCTTCCTGCGGCAAAAGTAGCATCCCACACTTCAATGTGAATACGAGTACACTCATGCGTACGTTCGAGTACTATCTGAGTGTGCGTGTGAGTGTGTGTGAATGCTAGCTGCATGTTCCGAAAAAATCAGCTTGATGGAAATACTGAATATGACTATGTACAGTATAAAGAAAAAAGGAAGATAGAATGTTTATTGCCATTTACACAAAAAATTGTAGCTTGTAGAATCTGTAGAGCCACTTGAAACTAAGATAAAGTATTTATATTCCATTAGAAACATACTTGGGCATACAAATATTCAAAACTGACAGTTAAGTTGTACTCAAATCTAAACTTTAGCGGAAAGTTGCAGTTGAACTGAAAGATTTAGCCAAATTAAACTGTTGCTGGAACTTAAACTTCAAATTAATTTTTATTTTCATTTTTGAGAAGCATCTAATATTAATAGAAAGTTTTAATTTTTATCATTACAAAACCGTTTTTATTAACAGTTCTTGCGCAACTTATCGCTGTTATGTTATTTTCACATTTTTAACAGCGCAAAGTTATTAACAGCAAGTCAAAATAAGGCTGTTAACAGCTCAAAATGATTAATAGAAAGTCATAATTAGGCAAATAAACATTTGGAAAAATATTGAAAAATAAAGTATGGTAGACAATTGATTAATTGTAATATGTTTGGAATTTCTACCATTAAATTGTCGGAATTGCAGTGAAATCGTTTTGTGGAATACACAACTAAATGTTGACTCTATGCAAGTGAGAATTGTGTGTGCGTGTTTTTATATGTATTTACATATGCATGCAGAAAGAGAGTTAATATCATTGATACACTTGGACGCATTCTTATGCCAAAAGCACACACACACACACACGCACACACACACACATACCCTTACACACATGTGACCATTTAATTTTATTTAACACGAGCTCGTACACACACGTTTGTACCAGATGAAATATCGACAATTGAACAAACTTGCTCATTGGCATTCAATATTCACCCTTCAAAATGTTGTCCAAATTATTCTGAGCTAACGAAATTTACAATAGTTTTTGACATCAAATCAAAAGAAAAGAAATTACCATAGGCAATGTTTGCTTTTCAGATATTGGCAGACAAGCATATCATTATTTTGACAATATTTGTAATTAGAATTGATACTTCAAACGAGCTATTAAATATAAAAATATTAAAAATATTCATGACATTGCAATTACCTGCCGCTGACTGTTAAAATTGTGATTTGATTTCCTTTACAGTTTCTCGTCATCTTCATTATGCATTCAAGTTCCATTAAACAATTTGTGCAACAGTTTTAAACCAGGTGACACTGAGCACATAAAGCATAATTTTATTTATATTTAAATCAGATGGCGGCAAGTATTCATGTGAATGTCAGCTTAAAGTATTAAAAATTGTTTATTGTTATACCCTGCACTCAATACACTTTGCCAATGGGGGTTTAATGTAGTTAAGCAGATGTAAAAAAATGTAGGTCCTACAGTCAATATTTTATGAACTCAAAAAATTACACTTGTTATATTAAAAAATACCTCGATTTTTCTTGAGTTTTAATTGTGAAAATCATATTTACAAATTTGTGATTTCATCAGTTCTCAACTGACATTATTTTTGTTAGTATAAAATCATAAAATAAAAATATATTTTCAGAAAGTAATTTTCTTTTCTTTTATATTAAAATATATAAAAATTTGACAAATCTTGAGTTTTAACTGTGAAAATCCTTTTTACAAACTTGTGATTTCATCAGATCTCATTTGACATTATTTTTGTAACTATAAAATCATAAAATAAAAATATATTTTCAGAAAGTCACTTTTTTTCCTATTATATATTATATTAAAAAATATTTAAATTTGCCAATTCTTGAGTTTTAATTGTGAAAATCATTTTTACAAATTTGTGATTTCATGAGTTCTTATCTGACATTATTTTTGTAACTATAAAATCATAAAATAAAAATATATCTTCAGAAAGTTACTTCTTTCCTTTTCTTTTATAAAATATTTAAATTTGCCAAATCTTGAGTTTTAATTGTGGAAATCATTTTTAACAAATTTCAATTATATCAGTTCTCATCTGACTTTATTTTTGTAACTATAGAATCATAAATAAAATACATATATATTATCAGAAAGTCACTTTTGTTCCGTTTATATTAAGAAATATTTAAGCTTGCCAAAACTTGAGTTTTAATATTAGAAATCATTTTTACAAATTTGTGATTTTGATCAGTTTATATCTGACTTTATATTTGTAACTATAAAATAAAAAAAAAAAAATAAAAATCAATAAAATGAATTTAAATTAACCCAATAGATAAACTTAAAAGTAACCGAACACCAAATATAAATCTGATTCAATCATTGTTTTTGTTTTCATTAATTATAATTTATTAATGAATTATTTTATTGAAGCAATTCAATGGTCTTGAAATAGTAATTTAACAATTGATAATGCCATATACTATAGTGTCAAATATAGTTAAGCTTAAAATAGTCAAAAGCTATAGATAATAACTGTGATAAGTAGACACAGCGATAGAGTTAGTGTTAATAGTAATGGTAATGGTAATGGAAATGAAATTAGTCATATAGAATAGTGAAACATCGTAAATCTGGCTGTCTGTAGATAAGATAGTTACTTAAAATATATAATAAACTAGTACTATTATTATCTTGTAAGTTAAGTATGCAATCACCTTGTAAATAACGTTGGCATCGAGAGCTTTGCAATGTTTATAAAAGACGATGGTTATTCTTAGCTGGATTTCAGTTGTGGCCAAGATGAATAACCAATTGCAGTGCGCTGTTGCCATAGTTTTGCTCCTGGCTGTCGCTTGCCGAGGAACAACTGTGCGAAAAGAGACATTCAATCTATCTGGTCGTGTGGTTGGTGGCGTGGATGCATCTCGGGCACAGTTCCCCCACCAGATATCGTTGCGTAATCGAGGCTCACATAGCTGCGGAGGTTCTATAATCTCTCGCAATTGGGTGTTAACTGCGGCTCACTGTGTCACCTACGAGAAAGACGGAGTGAACGTTGTCTATCCGGCAAGTCAGATGAGCATTCGTGCCGGCAGCAATGATAGATTCAGTGGCGGCATTCTGCTCAACATTGCGGAGATCATTGCCCACGAGAATTATGGCGACTTCCTGAACGATGTGGCGCTGCTTCGTGTGGAGACTCCCTTCATCTACTCGAACAGCATTCGGCCAATTGCATTGCCCACTCAAAACACACCTGCTGGCGTTGACATCATCATCTCTGGCTGGGGTCGTCTGACCCATGGCGGGGATCTGCCACGGTTTCTGCAGTGGAACACACTCAAGTCCCTGTCGCTGGAGGAGTGCGAGGAGCACATTGATTGGGGTGTTCCTAGTGCATTGTGCCTCATCCATGAGGCCGACAATGGTGCCTGCAATGGTGACTCCGGTGGACCAGCTCACTATAAGAATGAGCTGGTGGGCGTGGCCGGATTCGTTGTGGACGGCTGTGGCTCCACATATCCCGATGGATATGCTCGAGTTTATTACTTTATTGATTGGATTAAGAAACACTGCGATCTATAACTTAACTATTGAAATAAACGTAAATGAGTCTTAAAATGTGTCAAATACAATTATTACAATTTATTTGTGAGAAAAATCCGTCACTTCTGTTAAAGAGCGTGAAATATACCAACATTTTTTTTTAAGGGTAATCTATTCAATTTCACTATGATCTTCAAATTAATGATTTTTATTATTTTACTCATCAAAAATTGATTATTTTTGAGCAAAAAAAAAAAACTCAACAAATAATCATTATTTTATGAGTTTAATTATTTTACTCATCAAATAATGATTATTTTTGAGCAAATAAATAAAACTCAAAAAATAAACAATATAAATTTTTTATTATTTATTATTTTATTTCTGAGCAAAAAAATATAACTCAAGAAATGATCATTATTTTTGGGAAAAAAATAAAGAGCGTGAAATATACAAACGTTTTTTTTTTAAGGGTAATCTATGCAACTTTAAATTAATGATTTTCATTATTTTACTCATCAAATAATGATTATTTTAGAGCAAATAAATAAAACTCAAGAAATAATCATTATTTTATGAGTTTAATTATTTTACTCATCAAATAATGATTATTTTTGAGCAAATAAATAAAACTCAAAAAATAAACAATATTTATTTTTTATTATTTTATTTCTGAGCAAAAAAATGAAAACTCAAGAAATGATCATTATTTTTGGGAAAAAAATTATTAAACTCATAAAGTAATGATTATTTCTTAAGTTTTTTTTTTTTTTATTATTATTTCTGAGTCTTATTCTTTTGCTTACTAATAAAATGCAAGTTGTTATTTTGACTAGGAATATATGTAAATAAGCTTTGTTCAAATCCTTATAAATAGTCAAAATAACAACTTGAGTCATATCTTAATGAAAAATACTCAAGAAGTAATTATTATTTTATAAATTTTATTTTTTTGCTCAAAATAATGATTAATTTTGAAATTTATTTTTTTGCTCAAAAGTTATTATAAGTAGACTAATAAAAATCAAATATAATGCATTTCTTTTAATTTTTATAATAAAACTTTAAATGATTGCAGTCCCTGGCTTAAAGTGTACAAATAAAATGAATATTGACATTTTGCATGCTTACAATTCACAATAAATAGATATTAAAGGGGTTCTTAACAATTCACTTGATGGTGTTGATGGGTTTGATGGCTTTGGTGGTGCTGTGGTGCTGTTGGGTTGGTGGTGCTGGTGTTAGGCTTCGCTGACTGCCTCGTATTTTGCATATTTATCAGGCAATTTCACTCTAAATTTGCCAATTATGCGCATTTTTTTCAGCCTGACCCGAATTGACACCAATACACACATGGACACACACACACACACACTCGCTCACATGTTTGAATTGCCTTTTATGGGTTTGCCACATTGTCTCATAGCCATTATTGTTGTATCTATGTGTAATATGCCGAGAGCTGATCAATAAAAAACAATAAAACAAACAATGACATTAACTAATAAATATATAAAAATATTTTTTATAATATAACAATTAATATTATAATGACGTGCAATATATAATATTATTTAATGAATGTTTATAACATTTTTTTTAATGACATTCGAAGAACCTACAGTTCGACCCTCGTTTGATTATATTTTTTATTTTCTTTGTACTTTTCATATTGGCATAATTTATACTTTAGCAGCATTTTTATCGCTGCGCTCGGCACGAAATACAAAATACAAAATACAATAAACAATGAGAACTGAACAACAGAGCCGAACAACGCACAGCAGTTGGAGTTCAATGTTAGTCAATGCCACGCCCCTTGGATTCGAAAGCGCCCCAATTGCCAGACAGCCTCGTATGCATTTCTCTTTGCCGCACTTTTGCGTCACTTGTCGTCTCTGTATATATTTATATGGGATTTTTGCGTGCATGTCGCAGTTTTTTAACTTTTGTTCATTTCCTTTATTTTTCATCTTTTTATTATATAATATTTATACATATAATAACGCAAAAAGGCGGCCAACAGCAACGTCAGCGACAACGACAACGACACACTTTGCCCGGCAAACGTGGCGTATACATAATGCCAATTGCATGAGTAGCACTGCGCTTGATCTTCTGCCTGCCATGGCAAATGGAGAATTGCAAATTCCAAATGGAGTATGAGTGCAAATGGAGATGAGCTTGGCTCAACTGAACTTCATATTGGCTCGACTGCCAATGTCATCACTCATTTACAACATTTACAACAGCACTTTCATTGCACCATCGACCATCCGAGTATCTGGAGTAATTAAAATGCAAAATAATCATAAAAATCATACAAAACTCAACAACAATGTTTTGCACAAAACTTTTGTCGCAGTCCTTTAAATGCACTCAGTCCTCTGTATTTCTAATGGCGATTGCTGCAGCAACATTGACAATTTCATTATGTATAAACATCTTTGTATGTATGTTATTTTATTTTCTTTGGCAAATTCATACAAAGTTTATTTAAGAGTATGTTATATAATTGTACGCATGCAACTGTTTCATAGCTAGATTGAGATACAAGATCCGTGAAGACTGGAAGAACAATAAACACATTCATACTTTGCTCGACCTTCTTTAAAATTAAATTATAAATCAATTTATCGTAAAATTATTAACTAGATTTATTAGAAGTAAATTGCTCAAGAAACTCTTTCAAAACAATTTTATTTTAACCACTTAAATGATTCTTATGCTACCGCAAAGCTTCAAACTATTTTCAACAAAATGTTTTATTTAAAAATTAATTTTGTTTTTGCTTTTTTTTAAGACCAGCAATACCTACCTGCGATATGAACAGTATACAGAAATTTTTGCTCAACAGCAAAATGCGAGTGTCAATTTCAGAGTAAATCAGTTAGACAAACAACATTTTTGTTCATTTCAAGTTTATTCTAAATATTTAAAATCTCAAACCAAACTTTAAAGTGTTGATTGAAATTTGCAGCTTACGAATATTATTTTTAATCGATTGTGAACTTTTTAAGTTATTAGAAAATGACATTTGCAAACTTTTCAAGAAGTCAATTAAGCTTTGACAGAATATTTTAAGGCGGTGGCAGGTGGAAAAGTCTGAGAGGCGTAACATTTGTATTTAGTTATTGACAACGACAATACAGATAGAGAAAACTATTCTCTCTCTCTCTATTTTATTCGCCTTCTCACTTCAGCTGTCTTGAGGCAGCTAGAATACTAAAAATAAGAAATAAAATGTGAGCAGAACTTCAATTACACCTTGGTCAGCATGAACGCTTCGGGTTAAGCGATTTAAAGTTCGGTAAATTGAAAGATTTTTACGTATGTCTGTGTGTGTATATAAGTATTTATATACCTATATGTATGTATGTATATATGCAAAAATAGTGGCTGACATGAACGTCTCCGTAGCTGGCGTGCCATTGCCTCTGTGTGGTTTATCTTTCATCTTTGGCAAAGTGTTTCACAACTATTTCACTGCACTTGAGCACTTGCTTGCTCTTGCTGCGGGGAGTTGGATGCTCTGCACAAGGGGCAGGGCAAAGGCATCGACTCAGTCGCGTTGCAAAAATCTTCGGTAGAGTTTCCACCTCCCTCACATATCGAATTAAATACAAATAGGATGTAATGTATAATAGAAGCGTATTCTCGTTGCCGATGCCGTTGCCGTTGTAGATGTCGATGCTGGATACTGAGAGGCGAACCTAACAAACCGGAGCTACTGCCTCCCTGGACGAGGGCTGGCTTGAATGCCACACCACTGTGGGCGACTCAATGTGCAAATTTATGAAGCGGACGACGACCGGCCGACTGGAGGAGGCTGCCAACAATTTTGGCAGCCAGGCACGTGAATTGAGTCCAAAATTTTGCGCACTTGTGCAATGTGCAATGTGATAGCGCAACCAGACCCAAACTCAATCCAACCAGGTATTCATATATGCACACACAGATACATGCACATGCACACACATACATATGAATATGTATCTGAGCTTGTACAATGTACATACATATGGATATATGGGCGTAAAGTGGTAGAAGAGAGCAGCCGAAAAAGAAGGGGTGGAAAGGTGGGGAGTGCAGAGGAGGGTTGAGCAGACCTAGACCAAGACCAAGACCAAGACCAAAACATGCAGCCGAAGGGAGCGTTGGCCATTTGGCAGCGCTGATAGCCAAAAATATTAGTCATTGCCTTTAAAGTTTGGCTTTTGATGCATGTGCTAAGGATTTGCTTTCGGCCTTCTAGCTAACACTAGCCATAGGTACAGGTCTCTTGAACTCTCCTTTTCCCTCTCCCTCTATCTCTCTCTATTAGTCTCCATCTGTATCTTTAAAGGTAAGCCGTCCAATGTTGAATGAAAAGTAGCCCAGTTTACAAAGCGAATTACTACTGCAGTATAGGAAATATTGTCTCCAGTAATCGATAGTATAGCGATAGTATCGTAAAACAATTTACTCTCGTGAAGTCATAAAAGGAAAATCTAAGGTCTTGGTTTCAATATATGTTGTATTTTATACATTAAAAATATTTTATTTTCTGTTGTTTTCCAATTATTCTTAAAAATAAAATCAAACATAAAATTATAGTTTAAAATTCTTGATTTTAGCAGGTATTGTTTTTAAAGTATGTTTTCATAATATTATTGATTAATTAAGACAATATGCGGATAAAATTGCAACATTTAAACTTTAAAAAAAAGTCAAAAAAGCCATAAATATTTAATGTAAATAAATCAAAATTAATAAAAATACCTCATATCAAAAAATTTGATGAGAGCCATATAAAAAACCGTTTTTTAGCTAAATATTTCGTACTCGATTTAAGAATCTGCAAGTTTACCGAACTTTTGATACAGTTTGGGATTGATTTTATCCCGAAATTCAGGATTTTTTTTCTGTATATAAAATCATTTTATGAAAAGAGTTTCTAAAATATAAAAGAATTTAAATAAAAATTGATTTTCTGTTGTTTTCCAATTTTCCATCAGTTATTAAGCCTATAATATTATTTTATAAAATTAATACCTAACTACTTAAAATATTAAACTCAAGATATAGATATCGTTATAATTTTACTATAAATTTATAATAATAGAAAGTAAAGAACAAAGTGAAATTATGAAATTAATTTAGCTTCTTTTGGAGGATTCCATAAAGCAAACAAAAATATGACTGAATACGAGCAGAGTCATTCATTATGGATAAGTTTGGATAAGAATGAAGTTAATCAGCAAATCAATTACTTGATTACATATCCAAATACTTGAAGAACAAAAATTGCAACACGAATAGTTGGCAAGTGGAAATAATTAATTTTTGGATCCAAAAGAGATAAGACGTCTTGCCTCAAAGGCAATGCCAAAAAGTTATTGAACTGTTGCCCATTACGCTTCAATTGGCCAAAGTTGGTTGGACTTGGCCAGGCCAATTACGGAGCAGAGATGCGGAGAATCGGAGAATCGGCGAATCGTTCGGGGCATTCTCTTATCGCCATTGCACATTGCTCACGTCTATGTCATGCCCGAAGTGCGATAGCGGGAACAACCGCCAGACTGCCCCGAGACGGAGCGCATCTGCCACGTGCAGCTCTTGATTTAGTTGCGGCATGGAGTCAACGACCAGACCAACAGTTATCGCTGGCCATGGGAATTGAAATTAACGTCGCAGTGGGAGTCATCCAGCGGACAGGCACAGGGACAGGGAAAGCAACCGGAACAGGCTGTAACTGAGGCTGAGGTCTCAGTCTGCCAGGCCACTGACACAGATGTCAGTCGTCAGTCGTTGACAAACAGCTCATTTCACTTTCTCAAACTGCTCAAAACTCAGACAGCCAGTTGCACTGTGCGAAAGAGACAGAGATCGAGCGAGAGAGAGAGCGAGAGAAAGAGAGTTGTCATTCAGCTTTAGAGTCTGTAATGTAAGCATACAAAAATGCTGTATGTGTGCCCAAAATTAATTTCCATTTCGTACGTTTAATGGATTTAACTTGTAGCATGTCAACAAGGAACGGTCCGTTCTCCGACTGACAGCTCCAGCCACCAGATGGCTATCGTCCAGCGGTTGTGGCTCCATCTCCATCTCTGTATCCGCCTCTGTCTCCGTCTGTGTCTGCACACAATGCACACACTGCATTTCTGGCCAAGCCTATTGAAAATCCCTTACTGCTCGAAACGAATGTGTATTGTAATTTCAAAATACATGAAGATACTTTGGAAAATAAGATGTAATACGATATAATATCTATTCTTCATACTCTAAACAACTCACACAAACTCTCACTGTAAATAGTTCCTTATACTTTCTTACTCTTCGTCTCTCAGAGTAGAGTAAAGAAAAAATTCCAGAAATGATTCAATTAAATATTTATAAGGTCTCAAGCTGAAATAACACGAATAGCATATATCCTGTAAATCAACAAGTTTTTAGACATTTGAATTGACGAGAATACAGCATGTATATTTTAAATGTTTATCATGGGAATACTATATATTTATTTATAAGCCTATACAAAATCTGACTCTAAATATATGTAAAGTATTCGTAAAAAAATATCAGTTTATAGCATATATATTTATATTTTTTATTTCTATTTTTTTTTATTTTTAAATTACTTTAAAAATCTTTTATTTAATTCCATTTACTAGGTACATATATTTTATTAGTTTGTATGTTTTTGTCCACATACTTATACTCTCAAGACAGCATACCTTCCATTCCAATTTTGTATCTACTGGGTATTGATAGAATGAAAGCGGTTGAAATTGCTTTGACTCTATGGTATATTGTTTTGTTCACAATTTTATTGTAAAATTAATTAATTCAATAAATAAATATACAAATTTACAATTTATGTCTACAATAAATTTTCTTGGCCAGACACAAACGCACACACACTCACACACACACACACACACACCAACGATACTCTCACACACATGGGAACACAGTGGCTCAAATTTGTCTGCTCATCCTTTTTATAAACTCTGACTCTCCCTTTATGTCTCTTATACTAACTCTCCATATTTTTCAGTTTTTTTGGGCGACTTGCCTTGAATATATGCCCATGCATAATTTATGTTTTACTTTTTAATAAATATGCTCGAAATTTGTGTTTGCAACCGAATTGTTCTTAAATTGTCATCTTATGCATTGCAACGAAAGGTTTTTGGTCGATTTCATCGATCCTTTTAAGAAGGCTCATTTCAAATAAACTAATAATAATGGAATCTGCTTTAAATTTCATATTCAATTATGAATGGTTTAAAATTTGGAAACAGATTGAGGGTTCTGACATGCATAAAATTTAATAAATTTTACGACTTGAGAAGTTGAATAAAAGATGAAATTTTAGATTAGAACCTTTGACTCAGAGCTAACAAGGTCTCAGAATCAAGTTTATAGATTTGTGTTTTACTAATTACGATATAAGGAGTTAATTAAAAATAAAAAATTGAGATTTTAAATTTTAAATTTTCAAAATTTCAAAGGGGGGACCCTTAGCATCGAAATCGACACTAGGCAATGATAGTACAAAAAATAAAATTTTATAAATGAACAAACTTTAAATGCAGAATAAATTTAAATGCCAAAACATGATCAAAATGACATTCACTTTGAAAATCGGTTCAGTTTTGACAAAGTTATGACAGCTTGAAGCTGGTCAGACTTAGGAACCATCCACTTTACAAGTCAAAATTTTTGTCCGATTTGACATGATTTTTTACAGAAAAATGAAAGGTCTCAGAATCGAGTTTAAAGTGTTGTTTTATACTAATTATGATATAAGGAGTTGATTAAAAGTGAAAACTTGAGATTTAAAATTTTGAATTTTCAAAATTTCAAAGGAGGGACCCTTAGCATCGATATCAATATCTGGTAGAATCTAGAGGAAAATATTTTTTTTTTTCAATTTAATTAAATTTAAATACAGAATGAATTAAATTGACAAATAATGATTATAATGACATTCCGTTTGAAAATCGGTTGAGTTTTGATGAAGTTATGACAGTTTGAAGCTGGTCAGACTTAGGATCCATCCACTTTACAAGTCAAAATTTTTGACCAATTTAGCATGATTTTTTACAAAAATATGAAACGTCTCAGAATCAAATTTAAAGTGTTGTTTTATACTAATTACGATATGAGAAGTTGATTAAAAGTGAAATCTTGAGATTTAAAATTTTGAATTTTCGAAATTTCAAAGGGGGGACCCTTAGGATCGAAATCAATATCTGCTAGAATCTACAGGAAAATATTTTTTTTTTTCAATTTAATTAAATTTAAATGCAGAATGAATTAAATTGACAAATAATGATTATAATGACATTCCGTTTGAAAATCGATTGAGTTTTGATGAAGTTATGACAGTTTGAAGCTGGTCAGACTTAGGATCCATCCACTTTACAAGTCAAAATTTTTGACCAATTTAGCATGATTTTTTACAAAATATGAAACGTCTCAGAATCAAATTTAAAGTGTTGTTTTATACTAATTACGATATGAAGTTGATTAAAAGTGAAATCTTGAGATTTAAAATTTTGAATTTTCGAAATTTCAAAGGGGACCCTTAGGATCGAAATCAATATCTGCTAGAATCTACAGGAAAATATTTTTTTTTTTCAATTTAATTAAATTTAAATGCAGAATGAATTAAATTGACAAATAATGATTATAATGACATTCCGTTTGAAAATCGGTTGAGTTTTGATGAAGTTATGACCGTTTGAACTTGGTCAGACTTAGGATCCATCTACTTTATGTTACAAGTCAAATTTTTTGACCAATTTAGCATGATTTTTTACAGAAAAATGAAAGGTCTCAGAATCAAGTTTAAAGTGTTGTTTTATACTAATTACGATATAAGGAGTTGATTAAAAGTGAAAACTTGAGATTTAAAATTTTGAATTTTCGAAATTTCAAAGGGGGGACCCTTTGGTATTAAAATTCCAGATCCAGGGAGGAAAATTTTTTGAACGAAATTAATTAAACTTGAATGCAGCGTAAATTTAGAGGCCAAAAAATGATTTAAATAATATACCGTTTGAAAATCGATGTAGTTTTGACAAAGTTATGAGTGGCTGAAGTTGGTCAAGACTTTGGCTTAGCAACTTTACAAGTCAACATTTTTGTGCAATGGAAAATGAGTACTCGAAATTGGTCAGAAAGCAGGTTTATTAGAAAGCGCAATATAGTTTATTAAATAGTTTGTAGAATCAATCAATCAGGTGTCCAAATTAACGGGAAACTGAATATCAAATGACTCTATAGAAATTCTATTTGAAACTACTGAAAGCTGCAGCTAAAGTAATTTTTTATTTTTTTTTATAGTAATTGGTTTTAATGCTCGCATTTGCTGAGAAAAGTTCTAATTGAAGTGAACGGCAACTAACAGATTTTGGCCAAGTTTTGTTTATTGTGTGTGAAGCAAAGTTTATACGAGAAGTAGTTAAAACTGAGGATGGTCAGATGGGAGTGGGAGGGAAAGTGGGAGTGGGGCAGGTAAGAAAAGCAGCTTACTTCAAAATATTTTGGCTGAGAGCATATTCGCAATACCGGACCCAAGCCCTTCCTTTTTCCGAAGCTTGACACACAATTCTCGCTTCAACAGTCAAAATACAAATGCACTCAAGCGCAGAGATAGATATACATATATGTATAGTATAGTATAATATATGTACGTGTGTGTGTGTGTATCTAAAGCTGACAAACAAACACCGCAATTGGAAAGCGAGACGACGACAAGCAAGAGGAGTAGGACACAGGACACTGGACAGAGGACAGAGGACACATAAGCCGCTGGACATTCGTTGATTGCCGTATCCTGTGTAGTGTGCAATGCAACCAATTAGATGACCTGCATGTCAGCGTGACATCCCCCTCCCCCCTCCCTTTACCACCATTGCAGCCTGGGGAAAACATATACATATGTACATATGTATACATAAATTGTCGTAGATATGTATATTCACTTCGCTACATATTGCGTTTAGCTTAAAATGTCAGTGCAAATACAATTTTTTCGCATCGTTTGCTTTACATCTCGCTGACCGGAGTTGTACGCACATTTGCGGTGCATGCCACACGCTGCTGCCACCAGCTGCTGTTGGCTGTTGTTGTTGCTGTTGGTGTTGCTGACCTGACCCCATAGTACGTGCTTCCATTATCATCATCATCATCATTGGCATCATGCACTTGAACTCCCCGACCACAGCATGAGTGAGTTGACCAGCTGCTATTTGGCCAACAAGCGGACCAGGTGTTTTTAGCTGTTTCAGCATTTGGCCACCAAACATTTCCCAACTAATGATTGTAATCAGGCCTGACCCGAACTCACATAATCAAAATACACATGTCTGATGGTAGCTCAAAACTCAGAGCTAATCAAATGTTCTACTAGCATAAAACAAAAAAAGGCCAAAGCCAACTAACAAACCAGCTAACGAGTTGGTCCACTTGACAGCGATTGCCCGTACACCTATTGACATGATTGCAGTTACAGGCAACTAAACTCTTTGCTCGCACCTTTCATTTATCATTCCTCCCTGTTCCGATTTACTCTTTCGCATTAATTTCGCAATTTTGAGTGGCGAATATCTAGCAGAATTGATGTTATCAAATCTGATTCAAGCAAGTCAGAATTAATTATTATAATTACTAATAACATATTAATCAGAGGTGCTCTACAAATCTCTAACAGCGCCGAAGCAACCCAAAAGCAACTGTTGGGGTTCCTGTAATGAAGCCAGCACTACTTTCAAATGTCTAAAAAATTGTTGAAAGATTTCACATAATGAAATAATTACTGAATTAAACTAAAATAATTTTTAAATTGAATACAAATGAATGAAATAAATTTTTCATAAATTTGTAAATTAAGTAAAATATTTCTCAAAATGTTGTTGAAACTGAGAAAAAGCCGATTTTCGTTACTTCGAAAATATGTTCGAAATAACTAAATCTCTGACATTTGAGGAACACCGACATTTCGAACAGTTGTTTTCCAAAGCAATTCTCTTCAAAAACTCTAGAGATTTCTGTAACACACCTGAATATAACAAATTATATAAATAAATATCTGTAATTTAAAGTGTATTCCAAAAGTTTGTACAATATTTATTTATTTATTTTATTATTTATTTATTTATTTAATTTCAGGCAATACGCAGCCGACACAAGAATATACATGTAAATTAGAAATTTAAATTAAAGTAAATACAAATTTTAAATAACAACATAAATTAAATTATAATGTAAATTATTACTTAGCTATTAGATCAATATTTAAAAATATACAAAATATAAAAAGTTTCAAGTGTCTCTTATATTAATTAGTTTAAAGTGTATAGTAGTAAGTATTATTGACACAAAATGCGAATTTAACAGCCAACAAGAAATATTATCTAACAAACTTATAAATGATTTTTTTTAATATCAATTTTATCAATGTCTAGTTAAAGTTAAATTAGTTAATCAGTTAAAGTTAAATTAGTTAATAAGTTAAATTACTTAAAGAGTTCTTTAAGATATATTTTTAAGTAATATGCAAAGATTATAATGTTAAACTTAAACATATTGTTATTTAAAGTCAGCCTAATGGGTTATTATATGTCAAACATAATTGCATAAATTACTAACTTATGTTATTATTATTATTTAAGCATTGAAATAAACAGTTCTAAATAATAAAAAAGTTTCTCTAAGCATACATTTAAGTTATTATAATTCTGCTAGCAATTCATTAATCGAATCGTAAAGTTCGAGTAATTCATTTATTTTCTAATACAAAAAAGGAACCAAAAAAGTGAAAAAAAAAAAGAAACAAAAATGTTAATGTGTGTAAATACGTCAACAATTTTGTGAAAAGAAGAATTTCAATTTCCTTTAAGCGGAAGTATGCTGTCAGCTTCGCATTTTGAGCAACAAATCATCAACTCTATCGGCTGCTGGTCTTTGGTGACTTTGACTCTTGGCGGCAAGTGCGTGAAGTGTGTGCGAGTGTGTGTGTGTGAGAGTGTGTGGTGTGTATGGAGATAGATTACAACAACTGCAAGTGCAACAGCAGAGCGGCTGCTGTTGCTGCTGTCTCAAACCAACGGCAATACATAATCCATCCGTCCATCTAACAATAAGCGTCCAGCCAGCCAACCAACCAGCCATCCATCTAGTCAGTCATCAGTCAGGCACTTTTTGCCTGGACCCAGTCATGTTTGCCATTGCAATGTGAACTGAAGAGTGGTAGGAGAATGATGAAAGATGGTAGATGGTAGATGGCAGAGGGAGAAACAGAAAGAGAAAGACAGCAGGACTGATAACTGGTAACTGGTTACTGGACAATGAAAGTGCAGGTTCAACGCTGCGTGAGAAGCGAAATTTATAGCGGTATGTCAACAGTTGCCGCATCCGAAATTTATGCAAAATTGTTTCTAAATGGCAATCTTTGCAATAAACGAGCAACGAGTGGGCGTGGCAAATGGCCTGTCAAATACTTACTAAAACTTAATTAACCCCACAATTGGCCAATTGAAGTTGCCATTGCAAGAAGCTCAACACCTCTTGTAGTAGTTGTAATTAGAACTAACTTGCATATACAGTCAAAATTGCCCAAATTGAATAGCTGAATACAAAATGGCTTTTAGAATTTTTAATTAAGAAATCAACGAACAATTAAGAAAGAAACTAAAATTGGAAGAGATTAGACTCCAACTGCTTGCTTTGACTTTCAGTTTAGTCAGCTGTCAAAAGTCATTTAATGATAAATTAAAGAATTTCAAGTATAATATTTTCAACATTATTGTGGCAGTGTCTGCTTAAAAATGCGTGTTTCGTGATTTTCAGTTCACTTGATTTTGATATTTTTGTAGTAACTACCTTAAATTTCATGACATAAACAAATGAATTTAAGTGTCATCAATTTTGTAATAAATACCGTATATTTATGCAAATTTTAAACGGGGTCGCAATCAGAAACCAACTCGAATATTTATAATTGCCGACTTGTCGCCTAAACGATCTAGCAGCACGTAATATTAAAAATAATAAAATGCAGTGTTAAACATGAGTTCAGTTAATTGTATTTAGACACGCAATATAATATAATATGATTCAAGATTTGTACTGAGATATTTAATATTGTTGGCGAATGTCGAGCAATTGAATTGAGCTACAATTGCTTAGAGTTTAATAATGAAAATTCCTGAAAATTTTGGATGAAATAAAAAATAATTTTCGTGCAGTTTAGCGTTGTCTGATGTTCCGCTAAGTGCGACAATATCCTCCTGCATCGATACCACAGTGACAACTTAACAATTTTTGCTAGTGCTGCTGCAGCTGGGAAAGGATTTCATTTCCAGTTGCCACTAAGCACCAAAAAAAATAAAGAAAAAAAAAATATAAAAAAAAACTAGTCGGCCGGTGCTACAGTCGAGCATACTCGACTGTCGGAGACCCCGTACTTACTATGTCAAAAACTAATAATGAAAAAAATTAAAAAATATTTATTTAACTTAAATGCATATTCTATCATATTGGTTACAATATCTCATGAAACATAAAAGATTTTCATACTAAGACTTGATTTTCGCCCGATCGGTCCTATGACAGCTATATGATGTAGTGGTCCGATTTGAACCAACTTTGGACAGGATACATAAAACCAAATGTTATGCATATTTAATTAGTTTGGTTACGATATCTCATTAAACAAAAAAGTTTTTCATACTAAGACTTGGTTTTCGCCCAATCGGTCCTATGACAGCTATATGATATAGTGGTCCGATTTGAACCAACTTTGGACAGGATATATAAAACCAAGTCATATGCTTATTGTATCAGTTTGGATGATATATCTCATAAAACAAAAAAGTTTTTCATACTAAAACTTGAATTTCGACCGATTGTTCCTATGGGCGCTATATGATATAGTGGTCCGATTCAAATAAGAAACAAACTTGATTTGCCTGCAAGATAGAGGAATCTACATACCAAATTTGGTGTCACTGGCTTTTAAATTGTTTCGATTTGTGGGCGATAAAGGGGGCGTGGCCGAATTTTGAAACAAACTTGATCTGATTGCAATATAGAGGAACTTACATACCAAGTTTGGTGTCTCTATCTCTTATAGTCTCTAAGTTCTAGGCGCTCATACAGACGGACAGACAGACGGACAGACGGACAGACGGACATTGCTATATCGACTCGGCTGTTGATGCTGATCAAGAATATATGTACTTTATAGGGTCTGCCACGCCTCCTTCTGACTGTTACGCACATATTCGTTGAAACAAACCCAATAGACCCCTGTACTTTTTTTAAGTACGGGGTCTAAAAATGCAAAATGAGTGAAGCGGATAACGCTAGAAAAGAGCTGGAAAATGTTTCAGGCTGAATGTTTGCCTAAGCGACAAAAACTTTGCCAGCACCCAGTGAACAACCCGGACACGCATCCACATGGCAGCTAGAGAGTTTGGCAGTTTGAGGGGAGGAGCAGGAGCCGGAGCATGTGGATTGGTACGAGAAACGCAGGCCACAGGCGGCTACACGGCAAATCGGTTTTGCGTGCGGTCGCGCAATCAAGTGGTAAACCAAAAACCAAAACTCTGTCAACAGCAGCAGCAGCAACACATACACACACACACTTAAACACACACTCCAACACACTCACACCAACAGATACGGCAAAAGAAGTGACTAAAGAGTCAAGTGAAGGGAATAGTGCTATCAGAGGAACGGGGAATGGTTTACAAGGAGGCCAATAACCAGCTACTGACAACGCACAACCATGAAACAGGTCCAGCTGGGAGCTCTGGTCAAAACTTCAATGCTGGACATTAGAGCGTGTTGATGGCTCTTAGTGATTGTCTGGCTGCCTCATCATTGCGACAGCCGCACAGCCAGAATGATGAGATGAAAACAGGACCACAACACAAGAAGCAACATGCTTAATTCTGGCCATATAAAGCCAATAATCGCTAAAGTATAGCCGAATGTTAGCTTTAAATGTAAACTTAAGTCATTTATATTATTTTTAAATTTGAAAGTTTAACGATACACTGATATCCGTACACTGAAAGAAATAGGTTCTAAGATCAAGATTTTGATCTCAGAAACTTAAAATCCTTGCAGTTACAAGACACAATTTGGTTTTAAGAACATTTCCAATTAGACCAAGTACTTATAATAAATATAAAAAATGTATTATACATATGTACTTGCAAGACCACAAATATAAATATAAGAATAATAATTCTTAAATGCTCAAGACAAAAAATAAATAACAAATTAGTCAGGTTTTTTTTTGTTTTTTAAGTTTTAATATATTTATATATATATATTTTTATAAGTCAAGGCTGCAAACCGGTTCTGAACCGAACCTGGTAGAACCGGTTCGGTTCGGGTTCTTAAGCAGCCTGAACCGAACCCTTCAAACCCTCTTTCTAAAATAAAAGGTTCGGTTCGAAAAAAAAATAATAATTACTTAAATTTTATGGTTTTCTAATAATACGCAATTATTTGAGACTTTGGATTAAAATAAGTCATATATTCAAAATTAAATTTCTTTTAAAAATAAAATTTAATTAATTCAAAATGTAGAGAAAAATGTATAACAATACAAATATTTTTTGTATGAAATTTAACCAAGGCTCGAACCCAAACCTTGGGTTCAGCGGGTATATAAACCAATTCGCGAACCGAACCGAACCGAAGTCTTGCTCTATGGTTCGGACCGCCGAACAGAACCTTTAACAAAATTTTGGAGGTTTGCAGCCTTGTTATAAATATTACTTTTCCTTTGCAAGAGTGGGACTCGAACCCGCTTGCGACTCTAACCGCGGCACCACTATTGGACTCAAATGAAATTAAAATTTTCCTTAGCAGAAAATATATGTAAAGATAAATCTTAAAAGGTGTTTTTTTTTTCAGTGTACATCTATACCAATGATGTAAAAATACATCGAAAACCTTAAGCTCGATTAAATTTTGACGGTTCCTTTTTCTTTCTATCAATTTTAAACGTGATTCACAGTATGCATTTACGTCACTTATATATACGATCTTAGTCGCATCAATATCGTATATAGTAGGTTGATTGATAATAAAATAAAAGAAAACTTTCACCTCTAATAGAAGCGTTCTATATTCAAAATGTAGCATAAATGCAATAACGTAGAATCAGATTGCAAAAATATTTGTAGAATGAATAAGAAATGCACATTTAAAGAAGAATTTATTGTTATTTTATCGTAACACATTTAAATAAATATGTAAACGGTTATCTTGGTTAAAATACGTTTCAAATACGTGCATTTAAATGGGGGAAAGTTTATGACCTACATAGAATGCGGATACAAAACGGGAACTCTCGCATCGCATTGATCCGATTCGAATAGAACCGAACCAAACCAAACCAAACCAAACCAAACTCTTTCTCCAGCTCAACTTCGGCTTCGGCTTTGGCTCCAACTCCTGTTTCTGCTCCTGCTCCTGCTCCTGATCCGGCCAGCATAGTGCAACTTTTTTAATACGCAACACGAATGACCCGCTTGCGGACAATTCGAATTGTAACTTTTGATTAAATTCGTTGCAATGGCAACAGGAAGTCGGGCAGCGTGCAACTAGCAACTAGCAACTTGCAACAGGGCAGCGCGACGTTCGCGTTGTCGTCGACGTCAACGTCAACGTCGACGTCGCTGTCAATGCAATGCAAGGATAAACTTTTTGCGCTGCTTTTTCAATTGCATTTGATTACCTTGTTGCGCGTGCGGGCAGCGACGTCAGCAGCGACGCGGCGCTTGTTGCTGCTTATGTTGCACGGGCATTGTCTGTCTGCCTCGCCGTCTGTTTGCTGGCTGAACTCAAGCAACAACAACAACAACAACAACAATGCACACTTTCGTCAGCATTTCAATAAAGTTGCACCCCGGGCACGCCCATTACGCCCATTACGCCCATTACTCCCAGCCGACAGCTGCAACTTGTTTGGTTACCACTTGTAAAATCAATTTGAAAACTATTTGAGCCGAGGGGAAATATTTCCATTGGCATTTCATTATTTTTTTTTACTCTCCCTTTTTTTTCTCTGCACTCTCTCTCTATCTCTCTTTCTATCACACACACTCCCTCTATCTATTCGTCTTTTTCATGTTAGTCTACTACATGCATTTAATGTGTGCTAAAATAATGTATAAAAACTAAAAAATATACAATTTGTATGTAAACAATTTATTTTTGCACAGATATGAGTATAACAACAACAACAACAACAACAAACTGTTTTATTTGTTTCAGTGCCTTAACTAAAATATCAACAACTGCAAATATTTTCTATCAGAATTCAAAAAACCAAATGAGCACAAAAACCTTTAATACAATACAAAAATTCTGTCCCAAATAAATTAAAAAAAAAACAGCATAAAAATACATATAGTATATTCCAAATTATCACAAAGAGCATAGAAAAATAATTAAAGTGCTGAATGGATGATACCTAGTGAACTACGGAAAGTTTAAAGATCCGTTTAAAAAATATAAAAATAGAATGAATACATGTCTCATAAATAATAACTATTGTGTAAGAACCCCTTAAAATATGTACCATTAATATCTTTAAGTTCTAATTCATATATTTTCATCTATTTTTCTGCATTTCTACAAGTTGTTCATACCCACTGTGTGCCTTTTTATTTGATATAGGGAATACAAATATAATTGAAAGTCGAACAGAATTGTCCGTGTCGTTGTTAGGCAAAGCAAAAGTATTTTTCGAGTGTGAATTTTTGTGGATATTATATGAGTAGTTTTGCACAAAGCAAATACTTTTTGAATTTGACCAGAGTTGACTCTTTTTGAAAATGCATTTCCATTTGAAAAACATTTTCGATTGCAATCAAAAGCTACGAATTACTCAGCCATATTTCTGAACAAAACAAATAATAAAACGAGTACTCGTGCCTTTGATACCAAACGATAAATAATAATAATTCTGATACTAAATGCGAATGTGAAAATGAAAACAATTATGCGAATCAATTTTTGATGTGCTAAAATTTTCAATTTGTTAAATAAATTGCCAGTGCCCAAATATTATTTTAGTATTTTTATCGACTTGTTGTAGTATTTAAAATTAGAAAGCAATTTAAAGTGAACAGTTTTGACGTTAAATTATTAATTTAAAATCTATACTAAATCCAATCGAAGGAAATTTTAAAAAAATTTTAGTTTTTTAGAAAAACTAACTCAAAATCATTTATTTTAGGGTAATGCCTGCTTTTTAAAGCTTTTACGTTTAATCTGTTCAAATGTGAGGGTATTTTTCAAAAATACAATAACATTAAAAACATATATTGAAAAAAAAAATATATATATTAGAAAATTTTTCTCATTTGAAGGTTGATTCCAAATTTATGACAATTTTCTTAAATCAAGGCTGCAAACTGGTTCTGAACCGAACCGAACCGGATCATGAACCGAACCCTTAAAACTCTTTGATTCGCGGACCTGAACCTAAACCCAATCGCTTTCTAAAATAAAAAGGTTCGGTTTGAAAGAAAAAAATAGTTACATAAATTTTATGGCTTTCTAATATTACGCAATAGCTTGAGGCTTTGGATTGAAATAAGTTTGATTACAATCTTCAAATGAATTTAAATTATCATCAAAATTTTATTTCTTAAAAGAAAAATCTTGTTAGTTCAAAATGTAGAGAAAAATGTATAACAACAAAAATATTTTTTTGTATGAAATTGAATGAAGGTTCGAACCCAAACCTTGGGTTCAGGGAGCTAACCAAATCGATGTCTTGCTCTATGGTTCGATCCGCCGAACCGAACCTTTAACAATATTTTGGAGATTTAATAGACCCTTTGCACTTTTTAAGTACAGGGTATTTTTAAAGAATATATCGGTAAATGTTAATTGCAATAATTTTTGCCACAGTGCAATTGTACGCTTAAGTAAGTAAGTAAGTAAGTGGACAACAAGTATGCGGGGTATGGAGGGGGTGCATGTAGTATCTCTTAAGAGCATGTTGTCGACAGTCGACCATGGACCATGGACAGCCTCGTATTGTAATCATTGAAATGTACAAATTATAAATTACCCATAATGGGGCATCGTGGCAGACTGGACACAAGCATACATACATCTACAGAGAAATGTATCGATATGTTTTATATGTATATATGCGTATATATGTATGTATTATATGTACATATGTAAGTGTAGTATACAATGCGGCGCTTGCATCACAACGAGCGACAATTTTGGTTCATTATAAATTTCCTTAATATTAATTCAAAATGTTCTGGCTTATAGCAGTGTGTGTGTGCGTGTGTGTGTGTGTGTCGGTATCCTGCGTCTGTGCCTGGCACAGTGCCTTACATATAATGCACATATTATCCAGCATTATTCTGTCCCTGCGACTTCTCCTCGCACATGCAACTGGCAATTGCATGCAACAACAGCAACAGCAACAACAACAGCAGCAACTCCTGGAGATGGAACAAGTGCAATTCGCGTCTCTCCATCTTTCTCTGACCCCACGACCGTCTCTGTCTTGCATGGACAGTATTTCAGTGTATTTCTGTTCTGCTCACATATAAATATATAATTCTCTTTCTCACTCTATGGCATTTTGTATAAGTAATCATGTTGCTGACAGCATTGTTGCCTCAGCCAGAGTCGCGTTGTATGCTAAATTGTTGCACGACAATGAGTGGCTGCCAAAAAAGGCAGTCAGTCTGTCTGTCTGAAGATGAAGCTGAGATGAAGATGAAGATGAAGATGGGGAGTGGGGGGAAAATTCAGCAAAATTCAGATGCCACGTAGTTATGCATATGTCGTTGTACTTCGCCTCCTTGCTGCATGCTGCATGCTGCGACCTCCAGTACACTGAAAGAAAAAGAACCAACTTCTAGAAATCAAGTACATTCAGCTTAAATATTTTGTTCTTAAAATAAGACCATTTTAAGACCATATTATCCAGTTAGGGGACATAGCAGACCTCAACTCTATCAAAATCCTCGAAAAAGTCCAGCAGATAGGGCTGATGGATGAACTATAAGCTCAGAAAAGGGTACAATAGATATTATTGGTCGCAGTTGCAATTTCCCCATTACATAATAATAATAAGACCATATTACTAATACTAAGTTCTTAAAATAAGTTCTTAAAACGAGAACTTAAGAACTTATAAGTTCTTAAAACGAGAATAAAAATCTTACAATTGTTATGAAAGTATAAATATGCACTACTTCATATGATACAAGTCGTTGACCCGTGGCGTTCTGGTTAGATACGCTGTTTCAATTGTGAAAACAGCAGACGCCGGTTCGAACCCCACTAGTAACAAGGTAAAACAACATTTATGACCGGGCGCCGAAGGCCATTGCAGCTTGTACGCCGTAACCTATATTAGGCATAATATTTTATATTGTATCTAATTATAAGAAAAAAAATAAAAATAAAATAATATTTATATATTTATTATATTTATAGTTATTTTTTGTTTTTTTTTTATTTTTATTAATATATAATTGTTTAATATTTTGAGCACACTGCATGCTACTTAAACCATTTTCAGTGCAATTTCAAGAAATAACAGAACAGGTAAGTTATAGATTATAAACATGGCAGGGTTCGAACCCCAGTAGTTCAAACTGTAGTTCTAGTTAAGTGATAGGTCGGCGACTCTAACAGCTGAGCCACCGGACCACACAATTATTGTTATAATAAATTGTAAAATCTTTTTTAAATTTTTTGTTTTCTGACGTAATTAAAACTTAAAACATTTATGCTTATATTAAGAACATTTATTCTTAAAATAAGTATTTGGTCTTATTGGAAATGTTTTTAAAACCAAGATGTGTTTGCCTTATTTAAGAATTTTATGTTTTCGACGCATTTTTTCGAGACCAATATCTTGATTTTCGAATATATTTTTAGCAGTGTACGATGTGTACGTGTACGTGTACGTATGAGCAAGGCAATTCACAAATTGAACGTACGAAATCACATTAGTCCCAGCTTCAGCTTTAGCTTCAACATCAGCTTTAGCTTCAACTACGAGGCTGAGACTGAGGCTGAGGCGGAGGCTGAGGCGGAGACTGAGACCGAGTCCTGTTTTTTGGTTTAGCTTGGCCTGGGCCATTGCTGCTGCCGTTGCCGCTGCTCATTGTGCAACATCTTCGCTGCTTGTTGCAGTGCCCCGGCTGGCCTCGATTGCGACACGGCCCAAAGACGCCGGCAGCTGGCTTATTTGGCCGAACACGTACACGGCCGCTGGCATTGGCCAATTTAGCCAACTCCAACCCCAAAACTCCCCTCAGCTACCCAATCCTTGTTATCCTCCTGCTGCCATTTCAAACATTGCAACGTGCAAAAAGTTATTCTCAGCATATTGATTTGAATTTTTCGCCTAATTGCAAAAAGTCAAGCATAAAGTGGCAATAAGTAAAACAATTGAATGCATCGCCAGCTTAACACATATGAAGCATATTTGTATATAAATTTGATGCATGCAACACGACTCCTGCCACAGCTGCAGCTTTGATTCATGGCTAGCTCAAATAGCTGTAAGTAGGTGTTTCATATGGCACATACTATAATACGAGCACTTTCTGTCTATCTTTTGTACATTTGTTGTATGTATTTTTTTGTTTTTTTTGTTAACACTCTGCTACATGAATTTAGTGTGCTTGCTTACCTGAAGCTGGCAAGGACCAAAAATGACTGGCATCGCTTGGACGCCATTACTTTGAAGTCAACATCAATCATGGTAGTAACGAGGACAAGACGTCGACTCGCTGAGACAGGGCCAGAGATAGGGACAAAGAGAGAGAGAAAGGGAACTGGAATGGGGACGGGGACGGGGACTGGACTGGAAAATGTGCACATGTGGCCTTTTCTTTGGGATGCGGCAGGAGGAAGGACGCAGGACGAAGGACGAGAGCTTCAACTCGAATTGTAATGACACAACAATTTAAAGTTTGTCGCGGATGCTGCAAAACTCAGTGCTAATGGCGTCAGCGTCGACTCATCATGTTGGTGTCTGTGTCTGTGTCTGTGTTTGTGCTTGTGTCCTCCGTCCTACGTCCTACGTCCTACGCTCTGCGTGTCCCATGTCCTGTGTCTGTGTCTGTGTTGTTGATGACGGCGATTATTTGCGCCATGAACACATGAAAGCAGCTGCAGAAGCCAAAGGTGCGCTCCACTTGCTGCCATTCTTTCTTTCCGATGCCGTTGCCGAGTTGCACCTCAGACTCGGCTTGTATCTATTGCTGTCCCCCTTGAGCCTCCAGCCAACATGCTCCATCAGCCTGTGATGACTGTGCAGCAATTCAAACTTTAAGCTGTCGCCCGTTGACATCGAGAACTGCAACTGGCTACAGATACAGATACAGATACAGATACAGATACAGCTACAGCTACAGATACAAGATACAAACGCAGCCAGTGAGCAGAGATACTTGGCAATACAAATTGAAATAGTAGTAGATCTCTATGCCACTCGCTCTCAACTCAGCTGTTGACTTCTCTCGTTCCCTGCAGCATCTACTATTAATATAAATGAATTATTCTAGAGGCGCTGCCTGCTTGATAGATTATATGATGGATACGCCTTAACGATGCTGCTGACACAAATGACGACGACGACGATGAGGTTGAGGATGACGTTGCAGCTTGCCTCAAAACTTGGCCAAAAATTTATGGGCATACACACGCACAAACACGCTCAAGCACGCACACATACACACACATGCTCCAACTCGGCCCAAAAGTCACAACTGTCACAAAGTTTAAATACGAAATGCAAAATTGTAGCAAAAGGTTGGCCAACTCTCACTAAGCGATTTGTTGCAGCTTTTTCCAGGTTGATTCACGCTGCACTCTAGAGGTACTATAATTCCAAAACAATTTTAAAATTCTTATAGCAAGTAATGCTCAATATAGACAATTCTTTAATGTTAAATGTCAACGTACGCATCGAAAGTGAAAAAAAAAACATTTGCCAAAAGATTTTTTACTTTCACCAAAAGCGCAAACTTATAGCTAATGATTAGCACTCTAATTGTTGTTAAGGTTGATTTTGGGCAATAATTCGTTTGCTAGAAAATTACAAAAAAAACCGAGGCATTCGCAAGCTACAAAAACAGAAGACGTTTTTACGGCGAACAGTTTAATCAACGATTTCAACGAAACCGGAGAGAAAATGGTAATGCAACTAATTTTTAAATGCTATGAATTGATGCATATTAATAATGCTTTTTATTTGATAAAAAAAATATTCAGCAATTTATTTTTTATTTAATTTTAATCACTGTCGCATGCTAACTTTTTTTCCATCATACTGTTATGTTTTTTGTTTACTTCGTATGAAATTTCAAGGCTGCAAACCTCCAAAATTTTGTTAAAGGTTCGATTCGGCGGTTCGAGCCATAGAGCAAGACATCGGTTCGGTTCGCAAATTGGTTTATATACCCCCTGAACCCAAGGCTTGGGTTCGAACCTTGGCTCAATTTCATACAAAAAAATATTTGTATTGTTACATATTTTTCTCTGCATTTTGAACTAATTAAATTTTTTTTTTTTAAAGAAATCAAATTTGGATGTTTATTCAAATTTATTTGAAGATTTAAATATGACTTATTTTAATCCAAAGTCTCAAATAATTGCGTAATATTAGAAAGCCATAAAATTTATGTAATTTTTTTTTTCGAACCGAACCATTTTTTTAGAAAGCGGTTCAGCTTAGGTTGGCGTTCGCAAAGTAAATAATTTCAAGGGTTCGGTTCATGATCCAATTCAGGCTGCTTAAAAACCCGAACCGAACCGGTTTTACGAGGTTCGGCTCAGAACCGGTTTGCAGCCTTGTAAAATATATTTTAGCTTCTAAAAAAATTTAGTACTTGACTGTAATCGTGCATATTTTACAAAATCTGTAGTAATAAAAATATCTTAAACTAATTTTTAAATAAAAAAAAATTTAATTTTTATCATATTCATGTTCGTATTCATATTAAAATTCACTTTGCTGCCACCATATTTGCATACTTGTCACACAAGTCGCACACATATATATAAAATAGTGGCCATAACAACAAGGACGAGTTAAGCAGACAGTTAACGCCTCGGGCAACTGGTTTTCGCACTCAGTTGATGGAGCTAATGAAATAATGAGCTAATCAATACAATTAATTAGAATTAAATGCATTTCGAATGGGGCTGCAAGAGGTGCAATGTTGTGTAGATGAAATAAATTGCCGTAATACAGTTAGTGCAACATCTAGGTGGATGGATGGTTGGATGGTTGGATGGATGGATCTGAGAGTTATGCGACTATTCGTAAAATGGAAAAAGATGAAGAATATGTGCGTGTGACGTCGTGTGTGCCCGACTTGCCTGGCAGGAGGTCTAACAATTATTTGTGACCCCAAAAAAAAAAAGAGGAGCAATGACTGCAACTGGTAATGTTGGTTGTTGGGGTTGGGGTTGGGGGTGAAGGGAAAGAGAAAGGGAATGGGAATGGGTGATACTACTACCAAGTATGATGGCCGCCTGGTGCGTGCCAGGCAACCAAATGACTGATGGTTGGTTAATTGTCTGGCCAACGTTTTTGTGTATACGTTGCCAGTATGTAGGAGCATCCTTGGACGCAGGATATTCGAGCGCATGGAATGAGTTGGAGTTGAGGATGTAGCGGCTGCCGTTGACGCCTGAAACATTTCACTTACGACATGGCAAAGATATGCAGACACAGCAGTAACTACAGCAACAGCAACAACAACAACAACAATATCAATGGCAAAGACAATGCAGTTGGCATGGCAGGAGTTCGTGAGAATCATGTCAGCAGCCTGGCAACTGCAGCTCTAAACTCGAATCTGTTCTATTTCAACTGCTTCTTTTAGCCATTACAAATTCAACATTTATTTTAATAAATCAACTCGTTCGGTTAGTTAATCTACTGGAAGTAGAACTGTAGTTTACATATTTAATACTATTATATATTTTAACAAACATATATAATCAGAGCACAGCAGGAGTTAGAAAAATAACAATGGTACTGCTTTAATTCGGAGTTGAAAGTATTTTAAATATAAATATAAATAAAATCAAGTAAGTCTATTACAAGATGCCAAAATATTTGACATATCTTTAGTATACGATATCGATGCTTATTCAGCTACTTTTAATATATATGACTCAATATAAATGACTAAATAGATTGTGTACATTAAGACTAATAATCGAATGAAAAATCTTCATTTTTAATTAAGGACTCCATGATTATTAAATAAAAATAAATTTATAGAAATATTAATAACATATCTATAAGCTTAACGATAGTACTTTTACTTAAATAACAGCTACATAAATAGTTATGAATAAAAAGCAATGAACGTGCAGGTTCATAATCTAATAATAATATTTATAATGTATTTCAAGATAATTCTAAGTAAATTTAAAATGAAGTTATGATATTCCGATAATATTGTCAATAGTTTAGCAGCTTTGAAATCGTAATTTTTTTTAATAATAATATATTTCAAGATAATTTTAAGTAAATTAAAAATTAAGTTATGATATTCCGATATTATTGTCAATAGTTTAGCAGCTTTGAAATCGTGATTTTTTTAGAACTCTTATTGATTTATTAAGGTATGTATTGATAGCACAATTTCTCTTAGAAATCTCAGCTCGAAGCTACAACCAAGAGTATTTAAAAATCAAACAGTTTGAAGTTTTTCTACTTTCATATGCTGCATGCTTCACTTCGTTGCCATGTGGCGTGATTGCAAAAAAAAAAAAAAAAAAAAAAAAAAAAATTTTTGAAAAGGAGAGACGAAAAGAGAAAATAAAAAGGAAAATGTACCCAAAAAGCCGTCAGGAGGGCATGTAATAGTCTTTAGTATTTGCCCTATGTGTGTTATTTGTATGTTTTGTTTTGTTTTAAGTTTTTTAGTTTTTCTTTTGTTTTGCTAGCCACGTTTTAGTGTCGTTGCTGTGGCTGCTGCTGTTGTTGGTTTAGGTTTGGGTTCTGGCTCCTTTGCTTTATGCTAGCCGGGGAGTTTTCGGGAAACAAATGGCAAGGAAACACCGCATGGCGATGATTGTGACGACGATGTTTTCATTGTTCTATGAGGCTCGCTTTTAACCAGGCACCCCCCCAAACATGCCCCAATATCATGTTACGCATTGTCTCCCCACTATTTCCACTTTCTATTCCCGTACAGTGAAAAAAAAAGACCAACTTCTAAAATCAAGCACATTCATCGTAAATATTTTGTTCTTAAAATAACACCTTTTTAAGACCATATGAATAATACTAAGAATATTAATCGAAAAAATCAAAGTTCGTAATACAAGAATCTTTAATTTTTTTTATTTTTTTACTTTAATTTTAAGAACATTTTTATAACTATTAAGCACATTTATTCTTAAATTAATAACTTGGTCTTATTCGAAATGTTCTTAAAACCAAAATGTGTTTTCTTAATTTAAGAATTTTTATTATCAGTGTATACAGCGGTATGTGTGTGAGTAGGTTCCTCTATGGGGAGTCTAGCCATAGAGCTGCTGCCATCTACAATATTTTACAGACTGCTTTGCTGCTGCTGATTTTTCTCTGTACAAATTTGATGCTATTTCTAAAAAGGAGATCAGGAACAGTTGGAGACGCCCATATGTATGTAGGCATAACGTTGACGAGCATGATGACTACAGCAGCAGCAACCACACTAGCAACAATAAAACAGCAACAACAACAACAACTGTCATAACTTTCCAGCCACTTCCGACTGTTGCAATAGAAATCTGCATTTTTAATTTTTATTTGCGTGCCTGTGTGTTTAGTTGATGTTCTTGAGCTTAAATTAGAGCTGAATCTGAGCCTTCTTTTTTTTTTAAATTTACCCTCTTTTTTTTGTTTTTCTATACATCTTTTTTTTACACTTTCCTCGTCGAATCTTTGCCCAGCTTTGGTTTGAAGCCAGTAAGCATACGCAGCGCCACCTACCGGGCAGTGGCCTGCATAGCTGCATGTTGCCGCATTTGCCACTGCGTTCCAGTTCTTTATAGCGTTTGATGTTCTTGTTTTACCATGTGTCATATGCAACATATACAACAGCCAGACTTCATCTGTGCCCCGCAGCCTATTTTGATGCCCTATGCCTAATCTGGAGCATGCATCAAAGGATTCGAATCTTAAGGACAGAGGTGAGGTACCCCAAAACAACATAACGAGCTCCCATCCTTCCTGCATACTTATACGTTATACGTATGTAACATACTTCTACATATGTAAGTATGTTGTTCTAAGCACATTCATGCTCAGACACTTGCTCATCATTGAACAACAACTTTTGTGTTGCATGAAAACTATTTCCTGCTACAAAACATTATGAAAATCGAATAGAGACAAATTTATTCACCGTATTTAACTTCACTCAAATTTGCGCTTCTTACTTCTTTCCATTGTAGTGCAGGTATTTTGTATACCCTTTAAAAAAGACTTCGAAGGTGTAATTATAGCTTAATACAATTTTGGTGTACTCTCAATGGAAACCTTTAGTTAATAAAAAAAAATAATTTTTAAATTGGTGCTTATTATAATCTAATCTTAACATATACCACATATTTCACAGCGATCATATAATAAATAGTTCTTTAAGAAATTGCATTGAAAAAACTGAAATTTCATATAAATCGTATAATAAATAAAAATCATTTAAAATCATCATTAAAAATTCACCAAATGGCATGGAAAAAAACAGTCAAGATTATAGTTAACAAGTTTGCAACAAAAACCAAAATCAATTATATTTAAAAAATTAAATATTGTTAGGAGCGACTAAATGAAATGGAATTCTTGAATTATCACCACATAAAACTTATAGTATATTATCATATAGTATAAAGGCTAAAAGTATTTTCTGAAATTCTTAAACACTTACCTTTATATTGGTAACTTTTTAGGCTAATTGAAAAGTCGTAAGAGAAAAGAACAAGTTGCTTCGAGCATTTAAAAATTAAATTAAGATTCAGGTGTCTACCACAAAAATCTAACATTGCTGGAGCAACTCAAAAGCAATTGTTGGTGTTCCTGAAAACAAGCAACCATTGCTTTCAAATGTCTAAAAAAAATTTCAGATTCTTAAGAGAAAATTTAATGTTTATTATATTAAATTAAAATATCTTTTATCTTGTTCAAAGAAGTAATGAAAACATTTCTCTCAAAAATCTCTACAGTTTTTTGAAACAACCCTGTATAAGAATATTTTTAAGAAGGAATATGTTTATGAAACTTCAAAGTTAGTATCTTATCGTCAAGCATACATCCCACTATATTTTTTTGTTTTCAATGCTACAGTTTAGTTTCGTTGCCTCTTGTTGTGGAATGTTTTTTGGGTAGGTGGAGGCAACAGTAGCTGTAGCCTTAGTAACAGAAGCAGCAACAGCAACAGCAACAACAACAGCAGCATTTGATTGTGATATGCGCACTAAAGCGGATTATGCCCGAGTCTTTTAGCATCATCATTTATGACATGCAACAATAAAAGCAACAATAAGCAAGTCTGGCCACGTCGCCAGCCAAGAGTTCTGCTCTCCTATTAGAGTCCCTACTGTGAATGCAACTGGGACAATGCTGCACATACTCCAGCCATACCCTTATCCAACTACCCCCCCTTTTGGATCCACCTCCACGCAATGCAATTTTGGTTAGTGGCCACAATTTTGTTTAGTGTATTGGAGTAAATATTTGTATTATTATTATTATTTTCTTTTATATTTTGTTATTTTTTTTTTTTTGTATTCTCCTGCCATGCATTGTACTTACATTCCACGTATATATTTACACGACCAATCTTCTTGTCCCATTCCTACATTGGACCACAGTCACGACTGTTCCGAAGCCAAATTGAATTGAAAAGTTGAATTGGATTCTGGTCACAGAGCGCCGGAAACTGCTTAAAATATTATTTAGTTGCTATTAAACTTATTACTAAATACATAGTTTGCGAAAACAAGTACATTGAGTTTTCGGTCGATCAAACAACTTAAATCCTTTAGAATAATTTAATGGTTTGGATGTATTTTACATACAATTTGTTTAAAAGACTGATCGTAATTACACTGATAAAAAAAAAAAATTTCTAAAATCAAGATTTTGGTCTTAGAACTAAAATTTTTGGTCTAAAAAATGCGTTGAGAACATAAGATTCTTAAATTAAGAGAACATCTTGATTTTTAGAACATTCTTATTTTAAGAATAAATGTTCTTAAAACTAAAGTTAAAAAATAAAAAAATTAAAATTATATTTAATATTTTTAATCTCAACAAATATTCAGAAATATGTATATAGATAAAATATGTAATATATTTCATAAGCTCAACTACTAAAACTATCGATAAGTAAAGAATATCGTCTATCGACTGTATAGTTTATCAGCTCCATTGTAATGTTATGCATTAAAAAGCTAAATATTTAACTGCAAAATGGAAAGTTGAAAATTGCCATGTTGTCTAATGGACATATAGTATATGAAATGCAGTAAATGTTTCTCCCTTTTTTTACTTGAATGTTAAATGAATGCTGTTGGATAGTTTGAGCCAACCTTAGCCGCAGTTTACTGTGGCTATTCTCCATTTAGACCATCGGTATGGTCATTCATCTAACTCAACGCAACAGAGGAGGGTGGACTGTTGGTTCGTTGGCTAGTTGGTTCGTTGGTTCAGTGCTTCGTGGTGGTCATAAGGACCTTTTTAATCCCCTTTGTTGAAAATACGCCAGTGAATATTGAGCAGCTGCGAATGTTCTTGCCCAGGTGCGTAGATTGCGATGGGATGCGATCTAGCCTGACCTTGATAGACCAAAGATACAATTTGAAGTGATGGCAATAGATGTGTTAGTTTCCTAACCCTTTGCTTGATAAGCCACTGTTGCAGCTGGACGGGCCTTAGTCGCATTTTGCGGAGCATTTCAAGTTGCACGTTGACGATGATGGCAACACTGAGCACGGAGCACGGAACACGAAGCACGGAGCATGTAGCATAAAGAGGCAGCTTGCTGCATATCGATTTGATGTGATTTTCATTAAAAACTCAGCACAGGTCGCAACAAAACCATAAAAAAAAAAAAAAATAGTGCAAAAACAAAACGAATAAAGCTGAAAGCCGCGCAGTATACAAACCACGTGAGTGGTTTGGTTTGCTTTGGTTTCGTTTGGTCTTTTGGAATCGTTGAGGGTCAAAGGGATTGATGGGAAATCGCTATAACATCAGCTTACCCGCTGCTAAAATACAAAAAGCAAGGAGACAAATAGCAGAAAAACCATCCATCGCACAGAGTAAAATATATATACACTAGCAAAAAAAAATTGTTCTAAAATCAAGATTTTAATCTCAAAACTAAGAATTTTGCTTAATAAAATCGTCAAGAATATTTAATTTTTAAATTAAGAAATCACATCTTGGTTTTAAGAACATTTTAAACAAGACTAAGCTCTTATTTAAAAATAAATATTTTTATTATAAGAATAAATGTTTTTAAAATTTAAGTCAAAAAGTAAAAAAGCTAAAAATAATTTTTTAAACTTTTTATTTTTTATTTATTCTTGTTTTACTTTTTGATATATATACATTATAAATGTTATTTTAGCTTGTTACGAGTGGAACTTGAACCAGAAATGAAATGAAATAGTTCATATTTATACTTTGCTAACAATTTAAGATATATATTCTTGTATTAAGGACTTTGATTTTTAAATTAATAGTAATATGGTCTTAAAATGGTCTTATTTTAACAACAAAATATTTAAGGTATATGTTCTTGATTTTAAAAGTTGTTTTTTTTTTCAGTGTTCATACATACGTCTGTACTGCTGTACGTCTGTCATATTAGGCTAACGTTCGTTTCAGACGTGAGCCGGCTAAAGGACTCAAAAGCTCAGCAGCCCAAGGAAATTAAAAATAAGCAAACAAATCGATTATTAGCACAAAACTAGTAGAGCTGGAAGGGTTCACTCCTGAGATTCAAAACGAACAAAAATAAAAATACCAAAAAAAAAAAAAAGTGTAAGAAAAAAAATGACAAAAAGAATAAAAATGCTCGTACTGTGTCGCTGCATCTGTTTTCGTTTTGTTGTCATTGTTGTTGTTGCCAGCGGCCGCTTGGTTGGGAAATCTGTTTTCTGTTTTCCGTTCGATAAATTTACGCATGATTTATGACCCCGTTAACAAGTAAAAGTCTCAACGTGCGACCGCCCCGCAGCTCGCCAGCCGCCCTCAGAAGATGAAAAATGAATTTCTCGTTTTTGTCCAGTTCCCAGTTCCCAGTTCCAGATCCCAGACCCCATCCAACAAAAAAAAAAAAAAACAAAAATGAAGTGCCAGCCCAGCACGTAAGAAAACCCACGCTGTCTCTCTTTAGAATCGTGTTAGGGTTTGCACATCTTCCGAATCGAGTTGAGATTCGGGTTTGGGGCTTGAGTCTTTAGGGCGTGCCACATAAAATTTGCCGAAATCAAGTCTAATTTAAAGGCACAGATTCTCAACACCTGATCCAAGCAATAGCTCTTTGAACTACTTCAAAGTCTATACTCCATGTAATTTAAGTTAAATCTTATAAAGAACTACATAGTCGTTGTGAATGAATACGGTAGATACCTAAAAATAACTAAATGGGGTCTTTAGGCTAATTTATGACCTCAATTTCCATAAACTCGGCATACGCATCTGTATAATCCTCAATTTATTACATAAGACAGAACAGGCTGTGTGAGTTGTGTCAGGCTTTATAAGTATTTCGACATTATTAAGCAGCACATTCATATTTTCATCCCACTTTTACACACATACTAATTTTACTACGTTTTTACAGTGTATTTAGACCATAACTGTTTTAGTCATTTTGTCAAGTCCATTTGGCATTTTGAAATTAATTAGTTTTATTATTTTACTGCGACTTCCGAGAATGAATCTCATACGCGACAAATTCTCACCCGACGGTCGCCTGCTCCAATTGGAACATTCCTTGGAGGCAATCCAGTTGGGATGCACTGTCATTGGCATTTGCACCAATACTTGTGTTGTTTTGGCAGCGGAAAAGCGCATCACATCCCCTCTGATGGTAACTAAGAATGTTGAGAGAATTGTGAAACTGGATGATCACATTGGATGCGGATTATCCGGTGTTTTGGCTGATGCACGGCGATTAGTTGATCGTTCTCGAATTGAGTGCCAGAAACATTGGCTCTCATACGATGAATCCATGCCAGTTGAGTCCTGCACCCAATTCACATCCACATTGGTAATGCAGTCCTCTGATACAGATGATACAATGAATCGTCCTGCCAGTGTGGCCCTACTCTTTGCCGGCTTCGACGGCGATGAGCCTCAACTGTGGCACTTGGATCCATCTGGAACATATACGCGCTATTTGGGCAAGGCGATCGGATCTAATAGTGCGTTTGCCCAAAAGAAATTGGAAGAGAAATACAGATTTGACATGGACGTAAAGGATGCTATTGAACTGTGTTTAATCACACTAGAACAAGCCATGGAGGAGCAGTTGCGGGGAACAAACATTGAACTGATGTTTATGACAAAGGATAACAAAAACTATAATAAACTTTCTGAAGATGAGTTAAAGAAACTGCTTGGAAATGCGGACTAAACCTATCAAGTAAACATTTTGAAATTTATACAAGTGTAAACCTAATTATAACATAAAAGGATTAAAAAAATTCTTAATTCGACAGAGCATTTGCAAAATATATTCAATTTTAGAGTTTGTAAACGTCAAAATTCACATTTGTTACAAAAATGAAATATTAATTTAAAACTTGAACATAACAGGCAACTCAATAATGCTATAGCTAATCGGACAAAATACAGTTTAAGGTCGTGCGCATAAGTCAACGGCAAAATACCCTGCAAAGGGCGCAGCTAAAACAAAAATTGAAACAGATTGCAGGGAGTAAACTTAAAAATAAATTTTTTTAACGATTCTAAAAATATTTGAATGCAGATTGAATAAAAAGGCCAATTCAAGAACAAAATGACATTCCATTTGAAAATCGGTTTAGTTTTGATCAAGTTATTACAGTTTGACTTTGGTCAGACTTCGGATTTAACCACTTAACAAGTCAAAATTTTTGTTCAATTTCACATGATTTTTTACAAAAAAATGAAAGGTCTCAGAATCGAGTTTAAAGTTTTGTTTTATACTAATTACGATATAAGGAGTCGATTAAAAGTGAAAACTTGAGATTTAAAATTTTGAATTTTCGAAATTTCAAAGGGGGGACCCTTAGCATCGAATCAATGTCTAGTAGAATCTAGAGAAAAATATTTTTTTTTAAGAATTTAATAAAATTTGAATGCAGAATGAATAAAGAGGCCAAACCAAGAACAAAATGACATTCCATTTGAAAATCGGTTCAGTTTTAATCAAGTTATGACAGTTTGAAGTTGGTCAGACTTCGGATTTAACCACTTTACAAGTCAAAATTTTTGTTCAATTTCACATGATTTTTTACAAAAAAATGAAAGGTCTCAGAATCGAGTTTAAAGTTTTGTTTTATACTAATTACGATATAAGGAGTCGATTAAAAGTGAAAACTTGAGATTTAAAATTTTGAATTTTCGAAATTTCAAAGGGGGGACCCTTAGCATCGAAATCAATATCTAGTAGAATCTAGGGGAAAATATTTTTTTATTTAAATTTAATAAAACTTAAATGCAGAATGAATTAAAATGCCAAATAATGATTAAATTGACATTCCGCTTGAAAATCGGTTCAGTTTTGATCAAGTTATGACAGTTTGAAGTTGGTCAGACTGCGGATTTAGTCACTTTACAAGTCCAAATTTTTGTTAAATTTCACATGATTTTTTACAAAAAAATGAAAGGTCTCAGAATCAAGTTTAAAGTGTTGTTTTATACTAATAACGATATAAGGAGTTGATTAAAAGTGAAAACTTGAGATTTAAAATTTTGAATTTTCGAAATTTCAAAGGGGGGACCCTTAGCATCGAAATCAATATCTAGTAGAATCTAGGGGAAAATATTTTTTTATTTAAATTTAATAAAACTTAAATGCAGAATGAATTAAAATGCCAAAATGATTAAATTGACATTCCGCTTGAAAATCGGTTCAGTTTTGATCAAGTTATGACAGTTTGAAGTTGGTCAGACTGCGGATTTAGTCACTTTACAAGTCCAAATTTTTGTTAAATTTCACATGATTTTTTACATAAAAATGAAAGGTCTCAGAATCGAGTTTAAAGTTTTGTTTTATACTAATTACGATATAAGGAGTCGATTAAAAGTGAAAACTTGAGATTTAAAATTTTGAATTTTCGAAATTTCAAAGGGGGGACCCTTAGCATCGAAATCAATATCTAGTAGAGTCTAAAAGAAAATTTTTTTTTTTAGGAATTTAAAAAAATTTAAATGCAGAATGAATTAAGAGGCCAAATCAAGAACAAAATGACATTCCATTTGAAAATCGGTTCAGTTTTAATCAAGTTATGAAAGTTTGAAGTTGGTCAGACTTCGGATTTAACCACTTTACAAGTCAAAATTTTTGTTCAATTTCACATGATTTTTTACACAAAAATGAAAGGTCTCAGAATCGAGTTTAAAGTTTTGTTTTATACTAATTACGATATAAGGAGTCGATTAAAAGTGAAAACTTGACATTTAAAATTTTGAATTTTCGAAATTTCAAAGGGGGGACCCTTAGCATCGAAATCAGAATCTTGAGTCGAAAGTTAAAAGTTTGAAGTTTTTCTTTAAATTTAACAAATGATTTACAATGAAAGGTCAGAATGAAAAGTTTTGAAAGGCCCAAAAATCAAGAACAAAATGAATCATTTAAGTTTTCTAAATGAACAAAATTTAAATGCAGAATGAATTTGGAGCCCAAATCATGATCAAAATGACATTCCGTTTGAAAATCTATTTAGTTTTGATCAAGTTATGACAGTTGGAAGTTGGTCAACTCTTTGACCTAGCAACTTAACCACAACCGTAGCAGTACAAACGTTTCGGTATTCGGTTCTTGACAGAGAATTTTCATACGGTTACGGTTTCAGTTCCGGTACTAAAAATGAAACGGTTAGTTTTGGTTAACGGTTCCGGTACCGGTTCCAGAGTTATTCCCTGGTAGAAAGACTCTTAACTATTGAGATTATCCCGATTCTTATCCATTTGATGTAAAAATCTCAGCCTTCTACGTCTTGCCGTTTAGGCTTCGCGTTGATTACCATCGCCAGGGCAAGGAGTTTTTTACTTATAAGATACGTAAATAAATAAGAAGATAAATAGTAAATGCGTTAAGTGCTTTATAGAGGCTTGAAGAACCGTTTTTAAATCCGGTTTGGACACTGGGTATTGCCATTTCAAGGTGTGTGCTTGGGGTAACATCGGCAACTGATGCTGCCGCATCAATCATCTGGGGCGTGTAACGGTAACAGCAACGGCAACCGTTATGGCAACAGCAGGACACGCACAGGAACAGGAACTGGAACTGGAAGCGACTATGAGACAGATAGAAATTCGGACGCGCAACGCCGTGTCGTGCCACGCGTTACGTTACGTTACGTTACGTTGCGTTGCCTCAGTGTCTGCCTGCCGCAATTCGGTTCATCTTCATAGTTTAGTGCTTTAGTGTTTTCAACTGGTTTTTTTTTTTGGTCGTTTCATTTTCGTAACAGTTTTCGAAAATAATAGCAATGGAGACCAATTGCCATGGGATGTTGCACGCGTGCTGTTGATGGGCCTGTCGACTCAACTGAACTCGACTCGACCCCACCACCAGCAAAACACAGCTGTTGCCAGTTCCGCTCTCTATATCGTATTTAGGTGGTACAATTCTGTTTTGTTTGCGCGGTGGGCGGAATGTGCTGGGCACTCAACCGCGTCAGTTACCTGTGGCAAGCTGTTAACTAAGCTTATGGCAAATGTTTGCCAGCAGGAAGACGTTTAACCATGCTTATTAAAACAACAGCAGAGCACCAAACACCCCACAACACCCCACAACACCACTGACAACACTGTTGGTTGTCAGTGAACCCAGCTTAAGGCCACAGGGGGCATGCCATACTTTTGCTTTCAACGCTCGTAGCTCTCGACAGCGATTTGGCATCGTTAGCAATACAAGTAACCCATCCCCATCCCCATCCCCATCAATATTTATGATGTTAGTTTTAAATTAGCAAAACCAAACAGCGTTCCCATTCTGATTCCCACTTGCGCCCTTTTCGCATTTGTCAAATACAATAAAAAAATCTCAACCCGTTGAGCTATTTGTTTCCCTTCCTTTCATTCTACTTCTCTCGCTATATCTTTCATTCCCCAGTGTGTGTGTGTGTGATTAACAGTTTCTTTGTATTTTAAACAAAGTCACTAAGCTTATTGTCGAGGTGTCTGGGTTAATCATTAACTCCCTAAACTGATCCCTTAGCTCACAAAGATAAACAATCAGTGCATCTTGCTTTCCCTCTGCTTTGCACCAAATCAAAACTTATTACAAACAAATTTCATGTTGTTGAATCTTTACTGTATGTAGGTTAGATTAGTTAAGTCTAGTCACAGCACAAAAACAAATAATAAAGTCTGAATTTTAGACTCTGAAATCTGCAATCATTCAATAAAATTGATAACAGAAAATAAACGGTTAAGATAAATATCTTTAAATACGTAAAATATTTGCATATATAAAATTCAACTTTCGACCGATTGTTCCTATGGCAACTATATTAAATATATTAAATTATATATATTAAGTATATCAAATGGTAGTTTAATCAAACATTGTGTATGAGTATACAACTTTACAACTTGTACCTTTGGTTGAGATACTATATTTATCTCAAACAGCAGCAAAGTTATTTATGGAAATATTCAATTTCCAATCTATTGATCCTATATCAAATATAAAAGATAGTTTTTTTATTTATTTATTTAGTCAAGTAAAAATTACCAAGAATAAAAATTAAGTTAAAGATTACAAATAAAAATAATATTAAATATAAACTATGAGCTGTGATGAAAAAATGTTATATATGTTAGAAATGTTAGATCTGGGGTATACAAAAATTATAAATGATCCAACATTAGTTGCAAGGATTGGTGAAAACCCAGAAAAAACCAATCAGATCAATAAAGATTAGTGTTATAAATAGTAATAGTATGAATGTTAGACTAGTATAATGTAATATAACAAGTTATTAGTATTAGTAAGGTCAGTTATTTAACGAAAAGTATTGGAAAAGTGCGGATTTTAGGGAAGGGAGAGGGAGAGAGAGTTCTGAGGAGAAAACGTGATAGAGTCTATTATAGTTGTCTGGTTTTAGTTAATATTTTGGAACGTCTCGATAAAATTCTAAAACCCTCATTGAATAGTAATGCTTCCTGCGTAAATGCTTAATTTACAGGGTGCAATATAGCACATATCAAAACAGTTTGTTATATTTACTGAGTTGGAAACAATGGCAAATCCTTTATGTAAATCGAAGCCATAACTTGGCAAAGTTGCAGTTTGAGCCTGTCAATTCCAGTGCAGTTCCCATAGACCGAGTGACCGGCTGAACCGCAACTCCAATGCAGATGAGGTTTTAGCTGGCCAATACCTTTTTGTGGTTGAGTGCGGTCAAAGACAAATAGGCTGACCACACAACTGAGCTACAAAACCTAAAAACAAGTTCACTTTAATGAGTTGACAAACTGTTTGAGTAATTTTTACTCAGTGCACTCTCTGAACGCTCTCACTCCCACTCATACCACAAAAAATATATATAGTATATATTCATGTTATTGATACGTTTGCTCTGAACACCACAAATCACAGGCCAATTAAATGAACAGCCGTGCTTCAATTAAAACTATCCAACAGCATCACAGCATCACAGTATCAGTTGCCTTGGCCCAGGACTAACTATGCGACACTGTCGACCAAGCAAAACGGCCAAAAACTTTTGCAGTTGACTGAAAGTTTCGACGGCGCTTTGTTGAGCGACAAATGAACCTGAGGGTTTGTCCAGGAGTCCCAAGTTATTGGTGCAGGCAATGCAAAGTGTCACAGTGAGACGTAACCTAAATTTAAACACTAAACAAAAATAAATATTAATTTTAATATATAAATATAAAAGTCTCTATTCTCATACAATTTATTTGTTACTATTTCTTTTTATTTAATTAAATTTTTTAATTATATTTTATTTATTTATTTTTTTTATTATATTTACCCAAATTAAAACTCTAAGCATATAAAAATAAATATAGATTTTTTTATTTATTTTGTTTATTATATTTACCTAAATTAAAACTTTAAGCATATACAAATAAATATAGATTTAAGTATATAAATATAAATTTTTCTATTACCATACAACTTACTTGTTACTATTTTTTTTGTTTACTTACATTTTTATTAATTTTTTTAATTATATTTTTTTATTTATTTTTTTATTATTTTTACTTAAAATAAAAAAACACTAAGTATAAAAAAGTAAATATAGATTTAAGTATATAAATATAAATATCTCTATTACAATACAACTTATTTCTTATTATTTTTATTTTTACCTATATATTTTTATTAGTTTTTTTAATTATATTTTTTTATTTTTTTTTTTAATTATATTTACCTAAAATAAAAAAAACACTAAGTCTATAAAAATAAATATAGATTTAAGTATTTAAATATAAATATCTCTATTACAATACAACTTATTTCTTACTATTTTTATTTTTACCTATATATTTTTATTAATTTTCTTAATTATATTTTTTTATTTATTTTTTTTTACTATATTTACCTTAAATAAAAAAAACACCAAGTATATAAAAATAAATTTAGATTTAAGTATATAAATATAAATATCCTTATTCCCATACAATTTATTTTTTACTATTTTTTTTATTTACTTATATTTTTGTTAATTTTTTTAGTATAATTTTTTTATTTATTTTTTTTATTATATTTACCTGAAATAAAAAATCACCAAGTAAATAAAAATAAATTTTGATTTAAGTATATAAATATAAATATCTCGACTCCCTTACAATTTATTTTTTACTATATTTTTAAATTTACTTATATTTTTATTAATTTTTTTAATTATATTTTTTTTATTTATTTTTTTTATTATTTTTATTTTATTTTTTTTATTACTTTTTTATTTATTCATTTTTTTTAGACGTATGCACTCTTGTATACTTATAAACACGGTGTTCTATGCATTTGCAATATTCTCGATACCAACTGATAGCTGAGTATGGAAAAACTGAAGCGAAAGATTTTAATGTAGAAAAAGTATTTGAGTTGTTGTTGGCTTTTCAAATTTTCGACAGTTTTTGAATAGTTGCAAAGTCAACGAATCTGACGGTGACGGTGACGCTGAAGCTGACGCTGACAGCGGCATCGACGTCGACGTCGCCGTCAACGTTGGCAGTGCAGTTGAAGTTGGCGCCTAAAAGAGTAGAATTCATGGAGTTTATATAAAGTTTGTTGTTACACAAAATGTTCAACTTTTTGATGTTTTATTAATTAACTTTTTGCATTTTACGTTGTGGGTGGCGTGAGGCGAAATTGTGGAATGTATGGTGAGGGGAGTGGGGGGGAGTGGAAACTGGAAAGTGGAAAGTGGACTGTATGGAGAGTAATACGTAGTTGCAAGCGTGTGGTTAAAACTTTGATGCCTTTTTAGTGACGTGCAACACATATTCAGGCTCGAACAGTAACTTACATGAAGCATATTAAAATATTTATGATGGGGTCCGGGGAGGCGAAACGGCAGGACTTAGCATATGAGGCAGTGGGCGTGGTCGTAAGCCTGGGAGTGTGCAACTTTTTTGCATTTTCCAGCTTTTTTCAAGCTTTTGGGCGCAAAAATGTTTGCCAAGTACTTTCGCCATCTTTCACCTAATTGCTCGTAAAATGTAAAAAGCCAACAAAAAAAAAAGAAAAAGCAGAAACACGCTCACACACAGAAAACACAAAAAAACGAAAGAAATTGCAAAATGCAGTAAACTTTTATCAAAAAAGCAGAGTCGACTAAAAAGCAAGCTGTGAAGACGGCTAAAGAAAATGAAAAAGAACGAAGAATTTGTATATTGCGCATACGCACCGTTTGACCATTGGCAATATGCACAGAGCACGCGTGCTTATTAATATATTATCGAGTTGAATGCAGATGAAGCTAGCTCTAGAAAACGGGACAAAGACCAGGCTGCGACTTCATTATAAATCTTCGAAAATATGCCATAAATAATGCATAAATAATGCAAACAATTTGCCAGCACAGAAAACCATTGAAAAGGCAGTCCAAGAAAAGCACACAAACACTCAGAGCCACAAAAATACACACACACATACACACACGCACACACGCACACAAAGCGGCAAACAACAAACGCAGAAAATGGGCTATTGGCTAACAGAAACAAAGAATGGCAGCGACAACAGCACCAGCAGCAACAACAACAACAACAACAATACCAGCATCAACAACAACAACAGCAAGCACAACAATCATAACCAAACAAAAGTTAAAGAAAGCCTATGCTTGTAGAAATGGCTAGTATGCCTACCATTGTATACCCTAACATAAATTTAAAATGATTTATATATTTAAATATATTCATAACTTTTAGAGTGAAATAAATTAAAGATTTTTAAGAAAATACTATATAAAAAAATACTTAATCAGGTATGTTTTAATAAACTTTTGAATTAAATTTGTAAACTTATTTTTATTGACTTAAAAAATATGTTTAAAAAAATAAAATCTCTGACATTTAAGGAACACCGACATTTCGAAAGCAATTCTTTTTAAAATCTTTATGATAAAAATCAAACCAAATTATGCATTAATTGGACTGCCCAAAAAAGTATGCTACACTAATTACAGTCGAGCTTAATTGCAAAATAATATTCCAAAAAAATGTTTGAATAACATGGCAAACTAGTTGTTGACTACACTTTTACTACGAATCTCAACAAGAAAAGCATTTAATTCAGGTTTAGGTGAATTAAAAATACAAAAAAATAAATGCAAAAACTGTTGCTGTCTGTTGACTTAATTCATAAGACAAACTGTTATTAAAACATACACATATTTGCACTACAATTTCGTGGCATGATCTTGTATTTTTTTGCACTCAGCTAGGGTATGTGCTCGTATAAGAGGAACAATAACAACTACAACAACAACAACAACAACAACAACTGCGAGGCAGACAAAGCTTGAATTTGGCGCGGCAATAAAAAAAATTGCGCTTTGCTTGCGTTGAATTAACAGACACCGAGAAGCACCACCAAAAAACAGCGTTGAGGTGGGCGGAGAACGGGACAGCGGGGCACAAGGGTAGGTAGGGAAGAGGGGAGAGGGGAGAGAGAAGAGGGGGCACGGTATACGGAGTCGAGCAACATAACGACACAACAACGCGCACCAGGCACGAGTACAGAAGTACAATAAAATTGCATACGAAATCAGTTTACTGCAGACGAAAAAATTAAATTAATGAAGAGAAATGGTAATAAAGCGTTAGTCACGTGTATCTCACCGACATGCCGTATACCCTCCCATCTCCACGTCGCCGCCCTTTATAGCCGTAACCTTTGTGCTCTCTTAGTCGCGACTTGTCTTGTGCAAATTGAGCAACTAAAATAGCTGAATAAACTATGCCGCTTATGGAAGTGACAAAAACCAAGAGACAGATAAAGAGAAATGGGAAAGAGAGCAAACTAAAGCACAGAGTTGACGCCAAATTGAAGAAAATTGTTAAAATTATTAAGTGACTTTCAAAAAAATAAAATTAACAACTGGTATCAATCTAACAATGCCAACAGTGTAATTGTAATTGTAGACAGCAAGCTTCACAGCATCTTAAATTAGTTGAATAATAGAAATACTAAAAAATAATGCAATTGAAAACAATTGACAAAAGTACATACATTTGTAAAACATATATTCGCATTCCTTAAAAATTATAAAAAGCAAACAATAAATGATTCAACAAATAATATAATTATTTTGAGATGTTTTTAATTTATTAAGCGTCTCGATGAAATATTGCAGCTAATGCATTCACAGCCTATAGATTTAATTCCATTACCTATTCATCTCCCTGACAACCTGACCTTAATATAGCATCAACAAAGCGTGCGCAAATTAACAATTAAATATGAGCTAAGGGGTTATTTAACAGATAATACAATTTAGAGGCAATTTTGTGTTGATTAAAAGCTAATTAATGAGAGGCTTTAAATACGCATAAATTATTAGATCCACAATGTCAATGAATTCTTCTGTTTCCCATCAAATTCTTTGCTGTTTTTCGTTAACATAAATGAGTGTCACACAGACACAATTGGTTCGTATAAAAGTTGCTGTGCATGTGAGTGTGACAGAAAGTGTGTGAGTGTGTGAGTGTGTGCGGGTGTGGTGCAACTTTCCACTGTTTACACCACAAATATGGCTCAAAAGCAAATCAAGCATAATCAAATTATTTCCACTCGATTGGTGTTTATTGATAAATTATACCACACACAATATTTTGATAACATCAATTATAGTCTCCAATGGCAGCTGCAACCGTCGGTGGCAATGACAACCCCAACTCTCCCCACCCTTCCTCAACCCCAAAGGGCCTATTCCCTAACCCACACACACACACACACCCTTAGACAATATTGTCATTGATTCAAACTGTAACCCAAAGCGAAACCATAGAAAATTTTTTGAAAGACTTTTTCTTACATTTGTATAACATTACAGAGAGATTTAAGCATTTCAGCTATATGATAAGATATGTATATGTATAAAACAGTTCATAACTCTGTGAAAATTCTGTTAACACGTTAAACTGATTGCAAACTAAATCAAAGGTTTAGACTCTAAATTTCTTAAATCTGAATAAGATTGTAGACATTTTTATTTTATTATAATTTTGATAATACATTTGTAATTTCAAGAAATCAATATACTTTATTTTATTTATCTTGTAGGTTACATTAGCTTTTATTTTTGTTAGAGTATGTTTTCTTCGTTCACTCATCAAAAATTCTTACTTCTTATTATACCCGCACTCACACAGATAAATGTTGTATATAAATATGTACTTGTTTGCTGATATTGTGGTTTCTATGTGAATATACATATGTACATATATGGGTGTTAATAAAAATGGCATTGAGTTAATACAGCAACAATAGAGGTGGCATTTTTGTCATGCCATAGCTTTAATGCATAAATATTTATCTGATTGTGCCAGAGATATGTGCACTATAGTATAGTATAGTATAGTATGTGCTGAATTTTCATGATTTTAATCAGTGCCATATAATATGGCAGCCCACGCATTGCTAATACCTTAATAAATGTTATAGGTTTTTCATCCATCGCATTTATAAATATCGTATGCACAAACACATTTCTGCTGCATATGCATTTTTTTATTATTTTTTCTTATCACAAAAATATTTATACACATTTTTTTTTTGTCATCTGATTCATTTTTTGTGTGTCTGGGAGATTTAACAACAATTTCAACAATTTTATTAAATAATAGGATCACAGATACGTGTATGTATTCGTACGTAGCATAGTATGCTAATGAAGCCATCAGATATTCAAAATGGAACACGTATACATTCATCTGCATTAGAATAGTCCACATTCTGAGTGCATGTGAATTTGATTGATTCCCGTACAACAGCAAAAATCTCAATTAGTATGTATAAAACAAAAAAGGATAGATTTAAAATTCAGTTAAGTAACAAATTTGATAAATATCAATCATCAAACGTTACCACCTAACCAATTATCAAATAAATGAAAATAATACGCTTAACATATGTTACAAAATAAGTAAAAGAAAAATACTAATGTAGATTTTAAAAAATTATATAATCAAAAGATACAATATTTTTTTATTCTTATGTTACAAAATAAATAAAAGAATAATACTTATGTAGATTTTTAAAAATTATATAATCAAAGGAAACAATATATTTTTTTTCTGAAATCCCAAATTTACTTTTTTTTAAGTGTGCATCTATCAATTACAGATACTGTTGGTATCAATAATTAAAATATTTTACTTATTGAATGAGCAAATATAACTGATAAAACACATAAATATAGTACTTTAAATAGTTACTGAAAAATTCGACTTTACGTGTACACTGACTGCCAAAAGTATCTATACATGATAAGTCGACTCAAACTTTGCATAGTTTAAGCGCAACAAAAGCCTGAGAATTGCACTGGTATTAGTTGTTTATGGTGTGCGTGTGGCAAACTTGGGTGAGAATGTTGTTGTTTATATCCTTCTGTTGCTTCTCCCGTTTCTGCTGCTTTCTCCATCAGCTGCCCCTGCTCATCATTATGTGGTTGGAGTAACAATTTGGTGCCCCATGTGTTTTTATGTCTGGCCACAATTGATTTGTAATCTTGGTAAACAGGATTTAACAGATTAGACGTGTAACAAGCAACCGATAATCACACAACACGCACCCTACGTACACACACACACGCACACACACACACACACACACAGGCAGACACACGTGTCAGTGGACCTCTTCAATTTTTGGCTGTCTTTTTTTTGTCGTTGCTTTATTTGCGCTTTGTTTCACACACAAAGACACTCAAATACACACAGACAGACAGACAGACAGACAGACAGACAGACAGACAGACAGTGGCACATTGTATGATTGATACTTAATGCAGCTTTTAACATCGTTAGGATATCGTCGTCCTGTTTGGCTTCACATTCTGCTCTAATCGTCGGCTTTATTGGTATTTCTTTGGCTTTTGTTTGACTTTCAGCTGGCTGCCAATTAGCCGCCTAACGAGTCAGAACTATCTCCGCCTTTCTCCCCACCCATTTCGCTCACTTTCCCCACACATCCATGTCCATGCCATTTGTATGAAATCACAATTTTTGCATTTGTCAACGTTAATTGATGATGAGCACTCTTTTAGCGGCTACTGTTCAATCAGTTGGTCAGTCAGTCAGTCAGTCAGTCAGTTGGTCAGTTGGTCAGTCAGTCGACTGGCCTTTCATTTAATTTATGTCCGTGCTTGATTTCGATAACTGCGCCAACGGCAGGTGGAAATGTTTGTCTCTAATGAAGCGGCAACGAGGCATACATATGTGAATACTGTGAACACTGTGAATACATTCAATCTGCTATTAAAGACCATTTGCAATTTAGATTATGGCCGTGAGCTACAAAATCTCTGATGCACGAGAAACTCGCCTAATTACTATGCGCTGTCGCCAATGCTAGAGATGGCCACAAATCGATAATACTATCGACAACAAAAATCATTTACATTTGTTTTTTTATTTATTAAAAAAATACTTAATTTAAGATGTACTCATTATTTTATTTATTATATTTTAAGTATATAAATTCATAAATAATCAAAGCTTAAGTGTCACCTATAATTTAGATGATAGCAGTCCACGCTAGTGACGAATAATTACGAAAGCTGCGACAGGTGATTAGCAAAATATATACAGTAACAATGGAAAATTTTGTACTATATTCAGTATACTGTTTCCGTATATTTTTCAATAAGTATTTAATTAATTTTTATATATCCACACAAATCACTGCTTATCTTATAAGTTATTGCTCCCAACTCAACGAATTTAGAAACCATTACACAGAGACCTTACAACATTTGTATTGCCATTTGTGGCTAATTTTAATATTATATTTAGCATATTTCCGTTTAAAATCACCTCGATATCATTAAAAACAAATTAGATATAAAATGTTGGGGAAGCACATAAAACTAATTAAATTGCCGTCGAGTTTTTGCGAATTGTTTTGTGCCATTGTTTCGACCATATCTACAGGTATGAGTGTGCGAATGGCTGTGAGTGTGAGTACGAGTGTGAGCATGAGTATTTTATTTAGCATTGCTCTGGCAGCGATAAAAATTGCAGGCAATTATCCAACACAACCCAGTGGACGACTTCTGGTCATGTGATGTTGCAACTTCAACGGCAACTCCAATTGCAACTCATTGGCCAGATCCGAAGCCAACTAGCAGGAAATTTGGGCAAACCCAAAATACGCAGCAAATATATCGAACCCAAATTTGGTGGCAACGTTGTGTTGGTTGGTAATCAAACGCTTAATTAATATGACACATCAACAGACACACACACACACACACACACAGGATCACCGCGATGGGAACTAGTCGGTTATAAAGAGCACCACACGGATAACGGAAAAAGCGGTGTTGGTGGTTGCAGAGAGTTGGGAAGTTGGGAAGTTGAAGCGTTGGGGGAACCAATTGGCAATTTCCAAATGTCTGCTGATTTTTGTTGGCCACGCGGTTGCCTGGCAACGTTTTTCGGTTTGGCATATTACTGATAACAGTCCTGGCCAAAATGGACGACCCACCCACCACTGTACCAGCTACAACAACAACAGCAACTATAACAACAGTAATGACAACAGGACCAGCTCGAAGGCTTCGGATTCTCAGTAATTGCTTCATAATTGAACAATTATGCAAACGTGATTGAAGTGATTATAGGGCCACTTATGCGCCACTGTTTATGTCCGCGTCCCTGATTCCTAATTCCTAATTCCCGATTCCTGTTTATGTTTCCGTTTCATATCCCAGCCCGCAACCAGAAATCTCCATCAAAGCGCGATGCTGCATAAACCACATTCAATCAAGTCAACTAAATCATTTCAATACACTCTTTCAACCATTATATTGGACAACACATGGCTTGCTTTTTGTTTAAGATCAAACCTTGGTTAAATTCTATCAAAACAGCAATATATTTTCTCAAGTAATTTCAATATTTCCCTGATTTTATTAAAGCCTATCAATTTAGTATGGTATAACAAAATTTAAACTTTTTAAAACAATTAACTAAAATTAATAATTTTTTTTATTTACTGTTTCAAAATTAAACAGATTTTCAATGATAAATAGCTAACTATAAAATTGTTTGACATTTAATAATAAATTTTTTTAACAACAATCTGGTAAATTCCCATGGAAATAACACAAATTGGCCGGGACATAAATGATTACGTCTAATGACATGTGAAAACGCAGATGTCAATTCTCAATGCTATTATTATATTTAAGTTCTTGTACAAAATTTTGGTTCCTGCACAACTTGCCCATCAATCAATAAAAATTCTCGCATAATTGAAATCATGTCAAACAGTTTTTTTCATGTGCTAAAAAATGATCCCTCCAAATTCATTACATCATGTTTCTGGGATTTTTTATGGTATCTCAGATACTTGATACACTGCTACAAAATAGTAAACTACACTATAAAGACTTTACTTTCCTTGTTTTTTTTTTTTTTTGAAGTCTTAGCAGTTTGTGATTCAATGTAATTCGGGGTGTGATAAAACTTAAGCGATTTGTGCAGCTTAGAAAGTCGTAAAGGCTCAGAATAGGCAAAAGAAAAAAAAAATGAAGATGAGGAAGAAACGCTGCGATGGGTAAAACAATTGCCGAAATTCTAGACCGAATGACTTGACTTATGAAGAGGAAATTTGTTATGCGCGCGGGAAAGACATAAAAAGGGAAAACACCAAAGCAAAAACAATCGCAAAAGGCAAATCAAAGCGCGTTGCGAGGCGACAAACACGCCCAATGCTCCTAAATAGGAATGAGAATGGGAACGGGAACGAGAACGGGAACGGGACTCCGACTGAGTCTTAGAGTGTAACTGAATCTGGGCGTTGCAACCAACAACAAAAAAATTGTTATAAATTATAGCAAAAAAAGAAAGAAAAAAAGCAAACACTTGAAATGCGTCTTTATATTGTGGTATGCTTATTTTTCTTTTTTTTTATTTTTTTTTTACTATTATTACTGATGCTTGCTTCGTTTTATTGCACAAATTGTTTATGAATTGGAAAATTAAATTTCTAACTCTGGCTTCCAAATGTGCGTGTGTGTGTGTGTGTGGAAGTTTATTTGCTTGCGGAAAGTTCAATTCAAATTGCATGCTTCGCAGCACAATACAATCAGGGACACCCCCTTTTTGCCCATCTCCATCCATTCACACATGGAGCAAGCCTTCTAGAATTCCGCCCAAGCTTCATTTGAATTTGACTATTGTTTCTTTCGACTGCTGCGAATGGAGCAACTTTTTTGTTGCTTCCATCAACAGCAACATCAACAGCAACGAGGGCAGGAAAACATTACATTAAAAAATGAAACCTCGTCAAAACAGAAATAAACAATTTTTAGCATTTTCCACTCTTTTTCTTATACTAGTACGTATACATATATAAATTTCAGCATAAACAAGTGCCAAAGGTGTTTTTCAATAGAAATTGATTACAGTCCGTTTAGCAATCTCAATTGATAGATGACCTGCATACTAATTTAAAAGTCTGTGTTTAATTCAGTTAAAAAAATGAGAAAACGCTTCAGCTTAAAATTTATTTTCCTTTGTTATTTCTTTAAGCTGAAAACGATTTTTTTTTTATATATAATTGATTTTCGGATTGAAATTTTAAATTGCAAAACGCAAGTATAAAACGAAAAATATATATATATATATAAAATTCTTTTTCCTGACTGACAAACTAATCATTACACAGCCCAAACCATAAGACCTAGAAGACTGAAATTTTCACACAACATAGCAGAGACAATTGTATCTTGCAATAAGACATCGCTTTGCGAAATTCAAGTTGCAAGGGGGTCAAATTCGGGGTCAAACTTTCCACTTTGAGAAAATTGCTAATAACATATAAAAAAAAGTAGCAAAAGCCAAAAAAAAATAACCTAATTGGTACACCTGATTATAAATCACACTATGATATGTAATATGCATGAAATTTAAATGCGAAACTAATTTTAAAATAAACATAAACTAATAAACTGCAAATATTTGTAAAACTTTTAAAATGGTAAATGAACAAGTAATTAGTTAACAAACCTGACAGTTGCATAAAACGTAAGTGTAATCTAGTATAAACGGCCAACAATAGTTGGCAATGACGAACAGTTGACAAACAACAAGTCCAACAAATGAGTTTTGGTTCAGCAAAAAAGGACGATGAGGTGAGCAGGAGACGGTTGCTAGTCAAACTTGTAGATACATATACTTAACATCTATCAACACGGGCAGCTATCTATTTGAGTCAACCATTCAGTTGTCATTTCATTATTTATACTGCTGATTAAATTTCCGCTTATACTCATTAAGTTCCATTGTGAAACCACTTCCGTTGCTAGTCCTCGTTCTCGTCCTTGTCATCGTCGTCGTCACCAGATGACAGCAGGAGGTCTGCAGGACATCAGGCAAAAGGAGAGGCATACAGCTATTGAAACACAGCTATAAAGCCGGAGTCAAAGTCAGAATCCCAGCAAGTCATAGTTAGGAAATAAAAGGCCCACGTTGCTATCAGTGTCCGTGTCGAGGATAACAAACTAATTAAATCGACGTCAGCTGTAAAGGCAAAATGTTTTCTAGGTGCGAAACTTACGAAGCACTTCAAAATTACAATTGCGCCCACAATTAACAAGATAACGTAGACCAGACCACAGCATAGAATAGAACACAAATGAACACACTGTGTGGAACAGAATGGAACGAAACGAAACGAAACGAAAAGAAATTAAACTCAATAGAAACAACTGGCAAAAGACAATCTAAGTTTAGCCATGATTTCTTATGATAACGCCAGTTGCAACTATACAAAATCACGCGTCTCGAGATAATTAAATACTATACAACAAGATACAACTGACTAACAGACACACAAAGCATACACACACACACACATACACACCCAAAGATGTTGAACGTGACATAGACCCTGAATATGAACTGCAGATACTATTTAATTGCAGCCAAAGAAAAACTTTAAATATTTAATAAATTTGTTTTTAAAATATTGCAATATCGATACTAGAGATGCGCATTAAGTAAGCATAACAAATTCGAAAAATGTAAACTATCTTTAATATGCTATAGATTGAATATCTTTGCAGATCAAGTTCCCATATCAACTAAATATATGATATTAAATTAATTTCATTAGCTGCATCTTGAATTTGATGAAAGCTCAAATTTTCGCTTTAAAAACACAGTTTGAACTGTCCGTCCAAATTTCATGACGGTATTAAAAAATAGTTTTTTATTCAGTTTTTCGCAGGGCCTAAAACGGTACTACATATTAATGTCCAAGTAGTCGAAATTAAAACCTCAGTTTTTTATACATACTATATAGTAAAAGAAAAATTTATTCATTCACTTAAAATCTGGATATAGAAAACAAAAAACAAGTTTCTTAATGATAAACTTAATGGAATATATGCCCATCGATTTATTGTAGTTATACCTATGCCAGTTATTTAATGACCCTTATTTTATAACATTTGCAATGCAATTCAAGAGTATTTTAAATTTACAATATTCACATCGAACAACACTAATCCAATTAAGAAGAACGCATTAAAATCTAAGCTATTCATCATTTATCCAACGAATTTAATAACAATGGAAAAGTAAATTGATGAATTGTTCAATTATCAATTTTGTAATTAACTAAACAACTAAGCTTTTAATTGAAGCAATCTTAGTGTCTGTGTAAAGTGTAATTCTTGATAGTTGAAGTGAATAAACAATGATTTAGTAAAACATGCATTTTCATGAAATGATTTGAAAGGAAGGTTTAAGGACTTGCAGCATTATAAAGCAGGTTGAACATCAATATTAATTGGTTGCATTCAAGTTTATCAGGAATTACGATCACATCACGCGTACATTGCCAACACAGACACACACACAAACACACACACACACACAGACAGAGTTAGAGTAAGAGAGAAAAAGAGAGAAAGAGTGGGATATACAGATTGAAAGACGTGTATAACCAGTTGGCTGCTAGCGGTAAATACCCACCCAGTGTCATTATCCTTTTAACTTGCTCTCGGAATACGGCCAAAGAGCCGCCGCCAGGTTGTATGCGTTAATATGTCACACACATGCACATACACATACACCCGCACACACACACACACACACACACAGACATATGTGCACATGAAGCACGTGCCCATTGCCAAAAACTTCACACACACACAGACAGACAAGAAGACAAACCCACAGAAGACAAACCCCCAACAGACCCAGACAGACAGACACTTAAGGGGGCAGAGGGGGAGAAAGGGTAAAGTCAACTTTTAACTGCCTGCGTCGTGACATTAGCCAAAGGTGCGCCGACTTGGTCGTTGTCTTTGCCAGTGATGCGCTTATCTCGAAGCCAAAACTATCGAAATCACAGCTTAATTATCAATGTAAACTATTAACTAAACTCAAAAAAAATGTATTCTAATATTATTTGCGTAATTATTGCTTTAATAAAGGCTGTTTCGATGGTTCAAATTTTAAAACAAAGCAGTGCAAAAAAAATATATATATTTTAGTTTGTTTTCACTTTTTCTGACCATACGAAAATTATAAAAAATCATACACTATTTCATAGTGTGCATCGATTTGTATGGGCCAAAAAAAATTGACAAATGGTACCCCATATTCGTAATCTATAGTCAATTCTAAGATGCTTTTACCAAGAAACTATAGTTCTAAAATCAATTCCTAGTCCCCGTTTTTGAATTGAAAAACGTGTTTTTTTTTATTTTTTATCATGAATTATTACCATACTCGTATCTCAAGTATTTTTAGTTCGATCCTGACAAGATTGGTATCAAAACTCGTGTTAGGACCACGACTTTCAAGTACAAAAACAAAAAACATAATTTTCTTTTTTGCAAGGACTTAAAAATCAAAATTGTTCAACTCAAAAAGCGGAAACTAGGAACTAATTTTAGAACTATAGTTTCTTGGTAAAAACCTCTTAGAATTGACCGTAGATTACGAATATGTGGTACCATTTTTTTCGATAAAATCGATGCACCCTATTATACAGGTCTGTTTCGGATTTCACTTTCGTAAATATTTTTTGGAAGTACAAATATTTAAACTTTTTCTAATTTCATTCTAAAAATATTTTGCGTATTGAATTCACTTTAAATTGGGCACTTCAATTCAATCAAAGAACATTTTTAAATAGGATAGTTTTAAATATAAAAAAAAAAATTTTTTTGTGCAGGCCTGATAAATTTCCAAAGAGTCTTACTGAAGATAATGAATATTTTACTATATAACTTTTCAGTTGTTTCAAAATTCAGTATAAATAAAATTATAGATAATAAAATATAAAAAAGTGTGAAATTTCAAAAATTTACACTTTTATATTGTACCGAGGTTTTTTCTTAACTGGTACGTGTCTGGATATTGCTTGCCATTTATAACAATATTAATTATTATTCATTAATTATAATTGATTGTAAAGCAGTGTCGACTTCGTGTCACGCTGCAATAGATGTGACACGCGCAGCTCTAGTCGCCGTCTTCTAATTTCGCTGTTTGTGCCGCTTCATTGCATCGCCTGCTTCTTATCCTTGCTGTGCTCTGTCGTCGATATATTTTTCATTTAGTTTTGTTTTGATTTGCCGCCTTATTCATTGCGACAGCATTGCAGTAGTCGTCGTCGTCCTGGCGGCCGATGTCGCTGTCGCTGTCGCTGTCTCTGACGCTGCCCCTGGCGCTGCTGCTGCTGCTGCTGTTGCTGCTTACGTAATTTCCAGGATAAGCTGCAAAGTTACAACATTTTCAGCCTGCAACGGCAGCGGGCAGCTGCAACACACATATGCTGCGACCGGAAGACAAAACTCTGCAGCGACAGCATCCAGTACAGCAGCTCCTGCAGAGAAATGCAAAAGCAACCGGGAAATGCTTTTGCTGCAACAGCAACAACAACAACAACAGCAAAAACAACTACAACTACAACCACAACAGCAGCAGCAGCAGCCTAGCAAAGCTTAGCAGAGAGCAAGAGAACGAGAGCACGAAATGCAGACGCTCTCAGAAGCTTTTTAATTTGCCGGCTGCGGCTGCATTTAAAAGCGCTTTCAAAGTGCAGCGCTGCCCGCAGTTCGCTGCCTCTGCCACGCTCTCTGCCTCTGTTAATGTTAACTTTGCATTGCATTAGCCGGTTATGTTAACTAACAGCTGGCGGGCATTTTGTCTCACAATTATATTGTTAGGAATTTTAATTAAATGTTATTATGCCTGTAATTGCATCAATTTAGTTATTAACAACTTGATAATGGCCTATTGAATATTGTATTGAGGACAGGAGCACATATCGACAAACAATTATCAAACTTTGGCGAACTTTTAATTAAATTTAGAAAGTTTATTAACATGGCAGTTAATACCCTGCACATAGGGAATACATGATTAAGTTGGGCAAGTGCAAATATTTCCAATGATAATAATGAACACAGAAAACAACAAAGGTTTCTAAGTATTCTATATCAATAAACTGACTTATTAAATATGAAATTTTCGATGCATCGGGAAGGAGTCTTAAAATTTCAAAAACTTAATACAAATCTAAATTTTTAAATTAGAGCGAAAATAATAAAATTTACATTCCGTAAAAAAATCGTTTTAGATTGACAAAGTTATAACAGTCTGAAAAAAAAAAACCGTCAAGGGAAAAAATTTTGAAAAAATTTACAATGATGAAAAAAAATTGAATTTTTTAATTTTGATGCAAAATCAAATTGGAAGCCATATTATAAAAAAAGGAAGGAAATCGGTAAAGAATTGCCAAAGCTATGAAAATTTGAAGTTTTTGAAGCGTCAAGGGGAAAGTAAAGAAAAAAAAAATTAACAGTGATGGTAAAAATTTAATTGTACAATCTTTTTAAAAAATCAAATTCGAGTTGAGTAGTCGACTTTTGGCGTAAATCGATTTAATTACCTGGTTTGATAGTAAAAAACAATAATTGATCGTAATTAAATAATTTTCCGATGTTTTTTTACATCATCAATTTTTACAAATAAGTAATAAATAATTTGATTCATTTACACATGACGATCTTTACGGTAATATTTGTTTTCCTAATACTCGATGGGTGCGAAATAAATTTATAATAGCCTGCTTAAAAGTTGGACCAAAAGGCACTGAAATAAAAATGAAGAGCGCGAAAAAAGTTGGATTGGATGAAGCGATGGAAAGTACGAATAGAAAACTCGAGCTCGAACCAAAAACTAAGCATGGAAGTGATTTATTTGATGTCACAGAAAAGCAGTCATGCATAAATATTTAGCATAACCCTCAGTTCGCCAAAGATATTTAAATCAGCGCAGTACACGCACACACACACACACATGCACACAGAAAGAAGGATATGGGAATAGATGAGAATAGGAGGCACTACAAATATATCGATGGCAGGCCAAAAGTATAAAGATATGCTTTATAACTATGTAAGTTGTGTGGAGAATGAAGGTGGACGACGCCTCCATCGGGATGGTTATCTAAATGTAGATGGCTTTCTCAATGTTCCACACGATGTGTGTGTGTGTGTGTGTGTAGAATTTTTTTATTGGTAGAAACAGTAAACAGACACAGGCAGAGACAGGGCGTGCTTTACAGGAACAGTTGTAGGGATAGTCCGCAGATTTAGAGTCCACGCCGCCTACTTCAATATGCTCCACGAGCCAAGCAAAACAAGGCATATAAAAAGCCATAAGCTCCGCAGACCAACGGCTCATGAAGCATCAACGAAGCACTAGCTCCCCACTCTCCTCTTCCCGCTGGAAGCAAATCAAATATGCGCAAATAAATAAAAATGAAAATTCAAAGCGAAGTGCAAAGAGCAGAAAGGAAAACGGTGCACAAAAAAATAAAATATATATAAAAAAAATAAATCTTTAACTGTTGATACATTATGGGGCGGAACGTAAAAGGGGGGAACCACACAGTTACACTCAGAAAAAAAAGTCTCGTTTTTAACCCTGAAATTCGCCTTTGAATTGTTCTCAAGGGCGATTTGCCTTTAATAATAGAAAATACATTTCTTAAATATGTGGCTAATCTTTTCTGAAATGTAATACCATTTTTCTAAAAAATTGGGACTCGGACCCGTAAAAATCGAAACATAATTCCTAAAATCAAGAAATTTTTTTTTAAAACGTGGGGTAAATATTTCTAAATCTCTGAAATTTTATTTCTATGTTTCACAACAATTCTTTTTGTCCGATCAATTCTATGACAGCTATATGATTTAGTGGACCGATTTATACGAGCTTTGGTTAGGATGTACAAATTTAAGTTAAATGCATATTCTATCAGTTTGATTACGATATCTCAAAAAACAACAAACCTTTTCATACTAAGACTTAAATTTTGATTGAGCGTCTCTTTTGCAGCTATAAGATATAGTAGGCCGATTTTAACCAAATTTGGTCAGGATGTATAATACCAGCTCGAATGCATATTCTATCAGTTTTGTTATGATATCTCAACTAATAAAAAACTTTGCCATACTAAAACTTATTTTTTGATGTAACGTTCCTATGGCAGCTATATGATATAGTGGTCTGATCCAAAAAAAAAAAAAAAACTTGATCTGCCTATGGTATCCAGAACCTATATACCAAGTTTGAAGTCTTTAGCTCTTATGGTTTCTGAGATCGACGCGTTCAAGCAGACGGACGGACGGACAGACGGACAGACAGACGGACAGCAGAAATTTATTTCTAAATACAGGAGCAATACTTCTAAATCTCTCTAATTTTCAAAAACGAGGGTAATATTTTTTTCTGAGTGTACACACACACACACACACACACACACACACGGGATGCCTGGTGTGCTGCTTCTTAAGGTGAGCATTGCCCATTGCCCATGTTTGAAAAACACTTTACGGTATTTTTATAGTTTTGATATATTCATTGAAAGTGGTTTGGTTTTTTCTCTTTTTCCACTGTCCGTATCTCCCGGTCTCTCTGTATCCTTCTGCTTTATGTGTTAGAAATGCTTTGAAATATTTATGAATCAATAAGAACGACAACAAATAAAGCCCCGTGTTGCCTGTCTCCCAAGTGTCTCCCATATTAAGATTGGCCAAAGGTTTTGCAGACTTTTCCTCCACACACACACACACACACACACACATATACACGCACAGATACAGTTGTGTGCTTCTTGCCAGCTGTCCAGCCACATATCTTTAGTCCGTGTGCAAGTTGAGTGAGTTGAGTGTTTGGTTAAGCAATTGTTTATGTAAACTTGGAAGATTGGATACGTTTGCTTGCCTCTAGCTTCAGCTGTAAGCGGGTCTCGGGTGTCGCCGGTCTGCCGAAAACTTTTGACAGACATCGTACTTAAGTTTGACCACACATCCTGATTTTTCTTTGCCCCGAGCTTTAGTTTTGGCTGTCACTTTCACCTTTTTGTGAAGTACGCTTTCCTAAACATGTACTTAAGTGTAATCCACCCGATTAAATCAATATGTCTGCGGTAATGTCTAGTTTCGGGTTCTGGTTTTTATTTTCCCTGCCTCTTTATTATGATTTTTTTTTTTTATAAAAGTTTAGATCATATAAAATATCTACCAAAATTATGCACCAAATTTTGAGGAAATTCGCTTATAATTGTATTTAAATTAATTACCTAAAATTTTATTTTTGAAAAAAGAATTTAGGCAATTTTTTTTTTTACAATTTGAGAATTGTACAGATAAAAAAATTAATTAAAGTGGGGATAATGCATATTTACATCAAGTAGAAAGGAGTATTTATTTATTTATTTATTAACGTCAGCTAAAATAAGTCGACAAAAAGTTAAATTATGCATAAAGTTAAACAAAATTTAAATAAAAATTAATTAATTTTAAATTATAGTGAATTATAAAAATTCAAAAGGATTTTATGAATCTGAAAACTATGAAAATTTATTCATTTTGCTAGAGCTTCACAAAAAAAATCAAATCAAGTTCTTTTTAAATATCCCAATTTTAAATTTAATGAGGTCCATAATATATGAAATATTTAAAAAAAAACTTTGAAGATTTTAAGAAAGAGATTTCATATAATCAGACCACAAAAATTTGAACGTCAAATTAATATACTGATAAAAAATTAACAATTATTTTTCGTGGCTGTTTGACTCAACTGTGACTATAATATAGAAGAGCTATATACATACTAATTCCCAGCTCAATGTGCTGTCAATTTTAAAGACAACCTTAAATGATGGCAGCTACCACTGATGGGTTTTAGGCTCTAAACTTTGTCAATCCCCTTTGCCGAGTCCCTTCGAAGCGAGCGCACAAAATTTAAATCATTTACGAAATATGCAGCAAGAAGAAAATTGTAGTCAAAGAGTGAAATAATACAACTACAACAACTTGCAACTACAGCAGCTCCAACAATGCGCCGCGTGGCATCCATGTGTGTGCATGTGTGTGTGTGTGTGTGTGTGTGCGAGAGTGTGTATGCATGTGTGTGTGTGTAAGTCCTGACATAATATGCAGTCAAATAAAACAAGCACGATAGTTATACACTACAAAGAATTGTTAACTAACAAGTGCTATTCAGTAGAAATTATCTTAATGCTTAGTAGGTTTTTTAAAATTAGCATTACAAGCAATTAAACAATAATTTTTCTTACATTCAAAAAGATAACAAATTTCTGCAAGCATAAGGCATTTTTTTTTAAATATTTAACACGATTTCAAAAAAATTCAATTCCAAAAAAAAAATAATTATATATTTTTTAAGCACAACTTAATAAAAATTATAGTTTTCATGGCATATATACTTTAAAAATTTAACTCTTAGAAAACTTTTGATCGTTAATCTAATTAAAATCAGTATTCCTATTAATTTTATGGAATGGAAACCCAAGTGGAGCTTAAATAAATTCCAAAATCAAAAAATTTCAATATTCCTATTAATTTTATGGAACGGAAAAACAAGTGGAGTTTGAATAAATTCCAGAACTCCGGTTTCCTTGAAGAATATCAAAAAATTTCAATATTCCTATTAATTTTATGGAATGGAAACCCAAGTGGAGTTTGAATAAATTCCAAAACTCCGGTTTCCTTAAAGGAAATCAAAAAATTTCAATATTCCTATTAATTTTATGGAATGGAAAACCAAGTGGAGTTTGAATAAATTCAAAAAATCGGGTTTCCTTGAAGGTTGCAGAATAATGCTAAAGATAATAATATTAATTTAAATTTGAACTTTGGAAATTATAGCGAATGTTTGTGAGTGCATTCATTATGTGTTTGGAGTCGAAATCAAATTGGTAACATCTGGTTAGGAGAGTATAGAAAGTAAGAGGGCATAAGGCCACGACATCTAGGGACTAAAAAGGCTGAGACCAAAGCACAAGGCACAGCGTGTATGAGTGTGTGTGTGTGTGTGTGTGTGTGTGTGAGTTGCCTGACTGTGACTGTCATGTGCCACAAACCCACTAAACTAATGAAAAATGTGAAGCGACGGCACAAAAGGAAGCGCAATTTTTGCACACACAGACACAGCATAAGAAGCGCAGGGGTGTGTGTGGGCAAAGGAGAAGGAGAAGAACAAGGCAGAGTTCGTCGGCCATATGCAAAAAGCGGCACAACGAAATGTTAATTCCGTAATACTTTAAATGCGGCAGGCATCGAATGACATTTGCACTTTTGCTGCCACACGGTGCGCACAGTGGGGCCACTGGAACGAATACTAAATACAAAATATATATATATAAATATATATATACAAACACACACATACGTGCCATGCAAGTGAAAGCGTTGTGTTTGTCTCTCTCTGTGTGTGTGTGTGTGTGCTAATATATATTTGTTAGCTGAAATATATAACAGTAGGTGCAAAAACAGGCACAGGAATTGCACGTGCATGCACGAGACACGAATAACAGACAGAGACAGAGACAGCGAAAGAGAGAGAGCGAGAGAGAGATAGGGGGAGAAAAGAGGAATCAGCACAAGCTGACCGCAACACAACACACACAAAATACAATACAAAAGCAGCAAAAGGACTAACAAAGTAAACACACAAACACACACACACACACACACAGTAGAGAAGAGGAGTGAAGAGGGGAGTGAGATGGGGGGGGAAGGTACGCAGTAATATTTATAACAAAAGAAACTGGGCCCAGGACATGGCCTGGGTCAGTTCGCACCTTCATTTGTGCGCTCGTTTGGCCTTTAACAAATGTGTGCGCTGCTTTTCATTACAATGACAGCGAGTGCTACTATAGAATAGAATAGAATATGACATGTAGGCGATAAAATTATGCCTACAGCTGAAAGGCAACCACACACACACACACACATGCACACAAAACGATATTCCGGTCTTCATCTGCATCTCCGTCTCCAACTGCAAGTCCAACTCAACTCCGGAATCGACTTCGACTGCGAGTCGGAATCTAGCTAAAAGGTGAGCAATTGGTGTTAGTTTTGGTCACACACAGATACACACACACACACACACACACACACAGACACGTTGAGACACAGATACATCTTGGTGCAAACAGTGAGAGCCACAAATGCCGTTGCGGCAGTTGTGCTAATTTGTTTGTTTGGTGTTATCATTGCTTGTGCTTTGGACCTGAAGCTAAAGCTGGGTCACCATTGTCACAATGGAACAAAAGCAACAGAGACAGAGCATACCGAATATAAACAGAGACAAACACAGACATATACATAGAAAGAGAGTGAGAGAGAGAGAGTGAGAGAGAGAGAGAGAGTTAGACTGTAAGTGCAAACTAGATACACCAAAGAACATAGCAGAGGTCAGTTGGGAATAACGCTTGCCGCTTAAATCGCTTTAAGCCTTATTCCCATCGTTACTCACACACACACACACACACACACACACACATACTTACAGTGTAGAATACATGCATACATTTTTGAATCGTTGCTCAAATGCCTTTATAATTATGACTTTCAATCACCGATAATAGCCAAATCAATTACCAATTTCTTAATAAGAGTGTTTTAATCAACGATGAGATTGATTTCATTCAGAGTAGGTATTAAAATAATTTAATTTCTTAAACAAACCATGCTTATTTATTGTTAAATGTCGCTCTAAAATATTTTAGAATATCGAATTTTGCACACATTAAGTAGAAAAAATGACTCAAAATAAATTAAATATAAAAACAACAACATTTTTTCTGTTTAATACATTACTAATAAGTAATATAAAACAAGTTGTTCACTAATAATAAATGAAATGTGTCAATATATTAACAATTTTAAAGTCTCATAATGCTTTTAAGCTTATCAAATAATTAATATCGAAATTACTTAGTGCGCTTTCCTATTTTAAACAAAGAGGATTCGAAAAAAAATTAATTTATTAAATAAAATTAAATCTACAAATCAAAAATAAAAAGTTTTTTTTAATTTTTATAAAAAAATTACTTAAAATAAAATACATTTTAATGTACTTTGTAAGAATCAAAACTTTCATTACTTACAATTTTGTTAAAACAAATCTAAAATTGTTAATAAAATAGTTACCTTTTTTAGGTTAACACATCTAATGAAGGTATTTTTGGAATTTTCTCACTCAAATAGAATTAATTTTAATGTACTTTGTAAAAATCAAAACTATCATTGCTTACAAATTTATTAAAAAAAATTTAAAATAAAAGTACAAATTATTTAATATATTACAAATTTATAATAAAATAGTTACCTTTATTAGGATGTCACATCAAATGATGCTATATCTGGAATTTTCTCATGAGATTATGTCATTCAAATATCTATCATCCATAAAGGGAAATAAACAAAACTACATATATGACGACTTATAGAGGGACTGTGCCAATTTAATAAATTTCTATCTCAGTAGCTGAATAGAAACAATATTTTATTCACAAAAACTTGACTACAATTAACGAATAACTCGTGAATAACTACTGTCAGTTGTCGTCCATTCGAAAGTCAATCATCTGCAATGCACAAAAAAAGTATTGCCTACTTATGAGCGCATAAATGGGCATTAGCCAAGGAGGCAGCGTCTGTGCCTTGTCTCCATCTTTCAACTGGCACTGTGTGCTAAGTTAGCGTCAGTTGACACTGCTCCAGCCACTGTGCCAGTTCCTGCTCCTGCAGCAACTCCTGCTCCTGCTTATTTATCGTGTATTTTGTGTTGTAGCGCATATTAATCATAAAGCGGACACGCGTCGCTTTACGCACGTTTGGCGGTTGGCGGATGCGGACGCGGACGCGACAGCGCCAAGACGACAAGCCAACAAGGAGCAGGACGCGGGCCAGAAAACAGAACCAGAAGAAGACAGGAGACAGGAGACACAAGCTAGAGACATCGAGACAGCGTGTAACCCAACCCAACTCTCGCCATCGTCTCTTCTCGGACTTCTCGCATGAGAACTGAGCGTATTAGATTTAAGCGCGTTATAAATGAGCAGCGTATATTTTGGTTTTGCTACTCTAACTCATAAATCAAAATTTTCGTTTTTGGCATTTTTAAAGGCAACGAAAGAACTTACTTACACACACAGACACACACACACTTGCCCCAGGCCCAACAGGCGACACACAGAGAGTCAAGCACAGTGGCAAAAATAGCCCTTTGGCACGCCCACACCTACCCCAACCCCAATACACCCGCCCACGAGCGCTGAACGTCTGTTGGCTGCTGTCCATGACGGATGATTGGAGTTTATGTTGATTACAAAAATGTGCAAGTCGAATTTGGTTTTGAATTCTTTCTTTATATTTTTTTTCTTTGCTTCTTCTACTTGTTATACATATTTATATATAATACATATTTACATTTACGTATTTGCCGCGTCTCTTATTACCAAGCATTTATCCATGGCCAACTAACACAATCATCATCATCATCATCATCATCATCATCATCATTATCATCATCATCATATCATGGATATTTGGTTGTTATTGGCCATATTTTAATGCGCTGGCCAACCGAGATTTGTCGTAGTACATGTTTGATTTATTTATGTGTTTATTTGGCCTGTTGTTGTTACTCTTTTAATACCCTCACTGGGGAGTATTTGCATTTTTCCATAAGTGCTGTAGTGTAGTGCATTCAAGCAATATACTTACGACAAAGGGTTGATCGATTATGACTCTATTGCTGTCCAGATTTTTTGAATACATAAAATAATCTGCTTGATTATATTGATTAAAATGAAATTTAATTAAAGAATTTTTTTCGAGTTAGCTTTTAGTACGCATATTCACATACATTAATCATTTCTGATCAAATTTATTCAGATTTGTAAGGTAAATGTATTTATAAACCATAAAAAAAATCTGATAAATGTCATGTTATCATCAATACAATTATATTTTTTTTCATTGTATTTTAAATGTGATTTTAAAAAAAATGTATATAACTAAAATATTACAAAAGAATATAAAAAATAAAATTATATCTTCTAAACTTTCCAAATTCTTCACAACATATTTTTGTTTAAAAAAATATTGAAAAAAATGATACTTAAAAAAAAATTTTTTCATTAAAAATAAATTTTATTTCTTTTATCAAGTAACAAAAAACTAGCAATTTAAGTAATTTAACAATCGAATCTTAGCTAGGTATTGCATATAGAAATCATTTATGTGTAGAGTATTCAGTCGTCGACACTTGGAATATATGTACTTGGCTCAGTTTATTTTCTAGTGCCTGTTGTTGATGTTGTTATTGTTATTGTTGTAAGCTATGCGTCTGTGATTACTCATAACGTTTTATGACTGCTCCTGTCTCAGTCATGGTCGCTGTCTCTTTCTCTGTCGCTGTCGCTGTCGCTGTCTCTCTCTCACTCGCAGTCGTTGTCTCAGTCGATATCCATGTCGTGTGTTTCATATCTCTATAGTCGATTTGTTATTCGATTTGCATGCTAAGTACTAGAATTTTATTTGCATTCTACATAATAATTTAATTTTATTTGTTTTGCTGCAGCCACATTGCTCAAGCCAAGCCAGATGCTCATATTATTGTTAGTACCGGCTAATGGCACCTTGGTGGGGTCCATTCATTGTATTGAGGGCGTTAGTGTACCAACTGGGCCTAATGCATTGCATGCGCCTATTGGGGACACTTAATGCTGGCCACGCCCCAAACGTCCTAACGCCTACTCATCATCATACATATGTACATATGTATGTATATACAAACATATACCATACTATTTATCATGTATGTATGTAAGTATGTTTGTATTATTCCCGTACATACTTTTGTTTTGGACATTTTATTCTGATGGTTTACTTGCAATATATTTGTATACCCTATAACAGAGACACAAGGGATATGCACTAGGATGCATCGATTTGTATGGGCCAAAACAATTTTAAATGGTAAGCCAAATTCGTTATCTACGATCAACTCTAAGATGTTTTCACCAAGAAACCATACTTCTAAAATCAATTTGTAGTATCCGCTTTTTGAGTTGAAAAATGGTGGTTTTTGAAATTTGTAGCATGCTTTTTCAATTTCAAAACTCTCTATAGGGCCAGGACACTCAAGATCAAAGGAAAATTGTCCAATTGATTTTAGAACTATGTTTTTGGTGAAAACATCTTAGAATTAATTCTTTGTAGATTACGAATTTGGGTTACCATTATTTTCGAAAAATCGATGCACCCTAATATGCACCCTTAAAGTTGTTAGCCGTATTAAAAAGAGTCTAGTCATACCCTTTAGAATTCTTAGAATTCCCAATTGCTCTTCTACTTGTTGCTGTATATATATAGATTACGGGGTATCTCTTAGTCGTGACCACCGGCTGCAGTGTGTATTCGTTATTTTGTTATTGCTGTTGATGGCCCGCTTTCATTTAACTGCGATGTGCGAGCTACGAGAGGGTCGACAATTGCCGCCTGTCTTTGGAGAGTCTTCCCAGGAACCAGGCAACCAGTCGTACATTAGTAGTTGCCCTCCTCCCCCTCCATCCTACCCTCTGCCCCACTCTTTTTCTTCTCCAAAAAAACCACAACATACACAAGTGCTGTACACTGCAAATAGTGCAAAATAAAATGGAATAAAATGAAAAACTACGCAAAACTATGCAAAAACAAAACCATGGAATGCACATTGAAAAATGCAAATAAAAATTAAATATAAGTTATTTAATATAGTGCAAATTGAGCGAACTCTTCAATAATAATCCATCGATAATGTTCAATCTATATTCATGATAAACATAACAGCTAAATAAAAAATTTAATAATAAATTATTAGATGTGAAAATTTAACGCCTTTAAATTTACAAAAATGGTATTGATTTAAAAAAAACTTGGAATTCATCACAGCTCACTCTTAATTCTGGAATTTTAAAAATCATCATTAAATATATATATATATATATATATATATATATATACATAAATTTTTAAAAATCGGAGCAGTGATAAAAAAAAAATACATTAAAATCATTAATGACACTTTTTGAAAATCGGAGCAGCGATAAAAAATATTAAAATTAAATCTCAAAAGCTTAAGAAAATTAAGTGTAACTTATATCAGTTAAGTAGTTCTAGTAATTTGAAGAATTATAAATGTAAGGTTTTGAGTAATATTTTTTATATTTGATGCAAATTTTTAAAGACTTTATGTCAAACTTATATCTAGTTGGCTAGAAGTTCCCAAAATAAATTATTAAGTTAAACTTTCTCTGTGAAATTTAAATTTGAACATTTACTCACAAGGTTTGTAAATTTAAGTAAATATCTTGATTGTCGAAACCAAATTAATTACTTAATATTGGAAAATAAGAATAACGATTTATATATTTCTACGTTTGGTTAAGCTTTAAGGCAATAAGGTCTCAATTAAAGCGTGCCTATTATTAGCTCATTAAAATTGAATACTGCGACTCTTTCAGCTGGTGTCATTGCGTCACAATGTCATTAAGTGTCCTTAGGACCAGGGCTAATATATAGATGCTCCTTATTGAGATACCAGAATTAACGAGGGGAATATATAGTATGTAAATAATTGATTTATAAATGTATAATTGTGTGGCAGGACCATCAATTGGCTGTCTTGCGTTTTGTTGGCCCTGGCAGCGGCCTAGGGGCACGTTGTGGCACGTTGCACGTTGCAAGTTGCACACAAATGGAACCTTAACGTTCAATGCAATTTGGTTCTTGGTTGCCGTGGCCAATTATTTGTGCTGTTATCGTGGCCGTCACCGTCAGCTTCGACTTCGACTTCGACGTCGACTTCGACTTGGAGTCGACTTCGAGTTGAGTTGAGTTGAGTTGAATCGACTTGCAAGTCGTGGCGACCTTCTTGTGTTGACCTCAATATTGGCCAATAAGGTTGGTCGCTTTGTGCACATAACTGGCAGGTGGCATGCCTTGTTGTTGTTTGCCTCGCTTTTTGGCAACAGATTGAAGTGCAAGGAAGGCACGGAATGCCATACAAAATGGAGCCACATTGACGACTGGCCACAATGCTTGCCTCTCTATCATTCTCTCTCTTTCTGTCTCTCTCTCTCTCACCGTGACAATTTCGCTCAGTGCTCTTTTTAATATCCGTTACTTAAAAAATACGTAAAAGGGTATATAGTGTTCGTTGGAATGTATGTAATAGTTAGAAGGAGGCATCTCCGACCCCATAAAGTCAACAGCCGAGTAGTTATAGCCATGTCCGTCTGTCCGTCCGTCTGTCCGTCCGTGTGTCCGTCCGTATGTCCGTCCGTCTGTCCGTCCGTCTGTCCATCCGTCTGTTCGTCCGTCTGTCCGTCCGTCTGTCCGTCCGTCTGTCCGTCCGTCTGTCCGTCCATCTGAGCGGCTAGATCTCAGAGACTAAATATAAGATATAGAGATACCAAATTTGGCACCCAGATTTCTATAGACCCCACGCAGGTCAACTTTTTTTTTTAATTTTTGACACGCCCCCTTTCGCTTCGGCAATTCGCAAAAATCCAACACACCCACAGTTTTTAATATAATACAGTTTTTATGGTAATTAACGTTATATATTAATAATCTCTATAATATCACTTAAGCGCAGTAAGATCGGACAAGTAGAACGGGAGTAATAGCTAACCAAAGTTATTAAAAAAGTTAATATTTCAATACAATCACCTAAAAGTATGCAGTAGTTTTTCTTTAAAGTACTTTTATACGTATATTGAAATAAGTAACGGGTATCATATGGTCGGGATCGCGACTATAGCCTTTCCCACTTGTTTTACTTTCTTTTTTGCTCATTTTTAATGGCAGCCTGGCATAATGAGCTGCAAATACATACATAGCTACGTATACGTATGTGCCACACAGAGTATAGAGAGTGAAACACGGTTTGCATTTGTTTTGTCCCACTGGGAATAGTTCTCTCTCTCTCTCTCTCTCTCTCTCTTTCTCTTTGGCTGTCTGTCGTTGTGTCTGACGGCCAGCAGCATTGACACAATAAAACTTTTCCAGCACATTTTTCATTCGTGTTGCTAGTCGCTGTGTTGCAAGTGCAGCATTCTGCATTTATTGACGCATTTTGCTCTTTTGCATATTTGCGGCCGCGTAGCATGCGACAAATGAAGCGTTCGTCAGCCGCTTGTCGTTTTGGCCATTTAGGGTCGTTTCGGCCAACAAACATGCGACAATTCATCGATGAAAAACAAGTCCCCATTTGCCATCCACACCGACCGCTTGGCATTGAGTGGCAGGAGGAGGTGGCAGTGGCAGAGGCAGTGGCAGTGGCAGCGACACTATCAAATTGAATGGAGTCAAGTGCATTGCATTTGGCATACTAATAAATATTAAAAAGTGCCAAAAGTTGACATCAAATATAAAATAGTTTTTAATATTGCACTAGTTCGTTACGTGCTCAATGCTACAGAATACAACAATATACAACAAGACTGACACAATACACAATAAGAAAACTGCAACTGCAAATTGACGGATTTCCCATAGTCTTTCATCAATTTACCATTACCACTACCATTACCATAACCCCAATTCTTACTCATAACATACAATGCATGTACTATATATGCATAAAATACCATTTTTCAAATAAGCAATGCAACAATTATCCTAAAACCTTTAGATCAATGGTGCCAAAACTATGTGTATTTTCTTAGTGTTTTAATCAAAAATGCATTTTCTTTTGACAATAGCATTACCATTACTGTTACGGTAATTAAACTTAAGTTGAAAATATCATTAGCATTTACATTATCAATATTTTTGAGATAACCTCATTAATAAGCCTAATTTTCCCTAGGATTTTTAAAGACATTAACACTAGCATTAAATTGGACATTATTATTACCTGTATTATTACCTGTATTATTATCCTTATTATTATCAATTATGATGCTATTATCATCAGTATTAGCGTTACAGTTACCTATTAATAAATTAATATTCGTGAACCCGAACCAAAACTGAACCGCTTTCTAAAATAAAAGGTTCGGTTCGAAAAAAAAAAATAATTACATAAATTTTATGGTTTTATTATTTGAGACTTCGGATTAAAATAAGTCATATATATATAAATCTTCAAATAAATTTAAATTTAAATAAAAAAAAAAAATTTATTTAGTTCAAAATGTAGAGAAAAATGTAAAACAATAAAAAAATTTTGTATGAAATTGAACCAAGGCTCGAACCCAAACCTTGGGTTCAGGGAGTATATAAACCAATTCGCGAACCAAACCGATGTCTTCCTCTATGGTTCGAACCGCCGAACCGAACCTTTAACATAATTTTGGATGCTTGCAGCCTTGATTAGAATACAGTTTTCGAAAATAATAAGTGATACATCATTGTTAGCAATATCATTTTCATAATCAATATGACTATCATTGACATAAAATTCAACATTAACCTTAGCTTTTTATCTCCATCATTTCCAATAGTTTTACTATCATTAACATCAGCAATCATAATTATTTTTATGTTATTGTTTTTATTAACAGCCTCCTACCTAATTGTTTTAATGAAGAAAATTAAACGTTTATTATTTTATAACGTTTTTCTACTGCACAAAAAGTAAATACAATTGCAATTTTTTAACATACATACTATACATACATTTTATTTTAATGAATTTAAAAATATTCTTTTTTTTAATTTAATTAATTTTTTTTGTAAGATTTGCATTAAACATAATACAATTTCTTTGTTTGGTTTTAATTAAAATTTAGTGTTTTTTGTTATGTTAATAATTTGATAAAAAAAAAAAAACAAAAAATATCGCTCAACTAACTCATGCAGAGTAATTAGAGAAGCGAGTGCTGTACAAGAAATGCGGGAAAGTCCCACACTTTTAGCCTGTACAGTACTCGCTTCCCTATATCATTATGAGCTATCATTGAGGGAACGATGTGACATCCTGGTACGCAGACGCTTGGTAGCCACCAGTTGAGACATTTTGCGCAGCGTCATATAATCCTTGTTGAGCATCCGGCAGAGCTCAATGAAGGTGCATAGCCTGGGCGACCGCAGCTCCTTGGCCAACTCATAGGCATTATTGAGGACCTCCGCCTGACGCTCGAACTTACAGAGTATGGCATGCGATTTGGCTTGCAGCATTGTGGCCAAAAATTCCCAGATTTTACTATTGCATCTTCTGGCCTCATCGATGGACTTCTTAGCATACAAAAGGCAACGAAGCTGTTGATTCTGCGCCATGTGCGAGTCGGCCAACTCATAAAGAAGGTAGCTGCGTTCGATGGGTTGCTTTGAGAAATGCAAACGCTTCTCCAATTCAAGTTTGGCACGTCTAACAAGAGACAGGGTAAGCATTGGATAAAGAAATGTTTTAAGGACATTAAAAAAGGAATGTTATCTTCAGCATGTCGAGCATTTGATAGTCTATCAAATCATTTTAAATATTTATAAAATTTAAAATACAAAGTCATATTGATGTAGAGATGTAAATCCAAATTATGAATCGAGCTTAAAAAAAAAAAAGAAAATTTTAAAAATCGCGTTTTTTGACAATTTATATCAAGTATAACGAGTTACAAATTTCGAGTTTTTCAAATCACTTCTTTTTAAGGTCAAGGCCAAAAAATATGGAAAAAATGGACAGTGTTTGAAAAATTAAATTTTTCAACTTTGATGCAGAGCTAAAAAAAAAACCAAAAAAATGATAAAATTGACATTCCGCAAGGAAATCGGTTATGATTTGAGATAGTTATGACAGTTTGAAGTTTTTTTAAGTAGTGTCAAGGGGAATGTATAGAAAAAATGGACAGTGATGGAAAAAAAATTAACTTTTCAATTTTGATACAGTATTGAAATAGAGGCCAAATAATGATAAAATTGATATTCCGCAAGGAAATCGGTTAAGATTTGGCAAAGTTATGACAGTTTAAAGTTTTCGAAAAAGCATCAAGGGGCAAGTATAGAAAAAATGGACTGTGATGGAAAAATTGAGCCTTTTTCAATGCGTTACACATTTCGAGAGAATATTAGAGTAGCCTATGTATGGAAATAAACTTACTTATGCGCCTTTGCCTGCTCAAAGGCCTCACCGCTGTCGTCGTAGACGTATGTGGAGCGATCTCCAAAGACAACGTGCCGCTGTTCGGTGGGCTTTAATGGCATCACCCCAAGTAGATGGCACATGGAGTTATTATCGTAGGGCGACACTTTCTGGTTGGGCAGACGATAACCCTCGCACAGGCTCAATGCCAAATGATTGTATACCTCGTTCATGAATTCCGTTTTCCAGGGCATCACCCGTCGCGTCTTTAGCACATTATACTCGCCCATAACTTTTGCCACATATTTGCGCAGACGCTAAGTCAAGGGTTAAATGGTATATGATTAACATTATTAAAATTAAATGACATTAGCTTAAAGAGACTTTTAGCATAAAGCTTTTACTCAGACTTAAAATACCGTGCTTAAAGCTTTCATGAAGGAAATTTCAGCTAAAGGCATTCGTAAGCTTTTGCAAATTTGTAAAGTATAAAAGCTTTTAGCTTTTCACAGCTTTAAAATTGTTGTGAGGAATAAAATGTTATTGGTTTTTTTTATTTAAAGACTAGCGCTTGAAGCTCGTATCATATTATGTATTAAGTTAACATTTTTAAAGTGTACTGAACAATACTAGGCTTAATTTGTTAAATAAATAAATATAAAAAATGTTTTAATAAATTAATCAAAATTGTAATATTCTAACTTAAGGTGTGATCAAATGAGAAAAACTTAAATTTCCTTTTAAAACTGAATATATATTAAAATTAATTTAAAATATTTTTAATCTAACATATTAATAAGAGAACTAAAACTGTACGTATTTGTAAAATTCTGAAATCCTCAGAAAATTTCTAAGAAAAAAAAAGAAAAAAAGTTTAAGGGCAAAAAGATTGCAAGAATTAACATTCTGATTAAGTTTAAACGTATTACACACCACTGTATCCTCTTGTTCTCGTAAAGCCATAATAGTCCGTAGAATGGAAATCATGTTCCGGCGTGTTTGATACTGTATTCTGAACATGTTGGCCTGATGGAAGCGTGCCGCCATCTCGGTATTGTCGGAACGCGCGTAAAGCTCATTATAAATCGGACTACGGGCGTGAAGCATACGGCAAAATTTGTTGACGTAGTCAAAGCAAGTATTCATGATCTCTTTGCGTTCGCCAGCGGAATTAAATGCCTTATCCATCACGACATTGGGATTGCTGCGAAGTGATTTGAGAAATGAGATATCGGCCCAGGTTTGCTGGAAATAGGTTTGAAAATAGACTTTTGTCTTGCGTTTGGACCAAGCCGTCTCCAGCGGTGATGCTCTCAGATTCTTCTTCTCAACAAAGCTCAGGACATCGCATTCATTTCGTTCCTTGAGCTTCTGCCAGCGTATAGTGGGCTCGACGTGTTTCCGTTGCTTGAGATGGTGTTCGTGGAAGGCGGCCAGTTTTGAGCCATTTTTCAGAAAAAATGGAGTCAGACTATCGCCGATGGTATCCTTGAAGTTCTCGTTGATAATCGTGAGACGATGATTAAATGGCAATTTTTTATGGCCGACATGCATCCGCAAATTGTTGTGAATGATCATTTTGTTTTCCTCAAACTGATTGAGATCGTGCAATGCATCAACTATTTGTATATTGACCGATGTATTCCATGGACCAGCAATCTTGGAAGCCTTTTGACTGTCTTTTAACGCAGCCTCCGGACGTGCAATCAATCTATTGAATTTGCTCCTCATGAACAGGGTCAAAAAGTCATCAGACACGTGATCATCGATGCACTTGTCAAAATATTCCAGCGCCTGCGTATTATTGCGTTTACTGGCAAAGTGTTGAGCCCAGCTGCGATAGATGGAGCGTTGTTGTTTTGATGTCCAACCCATTACCTCCCAGGGATTTAAACGGGGCTTTAGAACGCCCGCCTGCGCTTCTGAATTCAAATTTCTAGCTGCCATTGGATTTGATTAAAAAACTCTCAAAACGATGAAAAGGATGAAAAAGAAAGTTAAATCCTAAAAAATGAAAATAACTAAAAAACGAAAATGTTTTAATCGTAACTAAAATCGAACCTTAATGAAGTAAAATACGACAAACTTCATCCAGGATGCTTTATCAAGTTGAAAATCAAATAGAATATACGAAAATACTTATTAAGAAAACGAAGAAGAGCTATTCGCAGAAATATCTTAAAATGAGAAAACAAATAGATTGTATACAGTAAATTGGGGTGGAGATTCATATATTGCCTTTACGCCCACGGATCACATATTAAGTATCAGATTATATATTATAAAAAATGTATTTAGCAAATGTTCAACAAACATAGGATTACGATGTTTCTTTATCCTGGAATGGATCTTTGCCTATGTACTTGTCAAGCTGGTCAGCAGCATCTGGATCAGACTGAGATAGTTCTGTAAAGCCCTCCTTATCCACAAAGCATATTTCATGATCATCGGGGTCGGCTAAAATGATCACCGATACAGTTGCCTTGCCCGGAGTGTCCAACTGGATCAGAGGTTTAAGAATGGTGCCCCCAGCAGCCTGAACAGCCTCGAATAACGGTTGCTGAGTAGATCCGGGTATTTCGAATGCAATACGGCCATATGCCTTAGCACGATCCAACTTCTCCTTTAAGAGTGTGAGACGTAGCGAAGCTTGCTTATCACCATAACTAAGCAGCAGGGACTCCTCGTTCTCCTCGATCTTGTTCATCTTGAGCAGCTCATGCCAATATTTGCGAGATGCCGCCAAATCGCTCACATGCAGCTCTACCTGTTGCACTGGATCTGATGATGCACTGGGCTCTGCCTCAACCACATAGAACTTATAGCCGTCTGGGGAAGTGAGCATGTTCCGATCGCCTTGCTTTGAAACCGGATAAGAATGCTCGGCGGCTTTCGTTAGAATGTCCTTGGAATGTATAGTCACGCCTCCGAAATCGTTGCCTGTAATTGTTCGATTCGATGAGTGGATTCTTATTTGTTGTTATTATTATTATAAATTACCCATTTCATAACTTTTTACGCCGTAATTATAAGTCAGTTCGAAGACAAAGTTCGAGCTCTCCGGACCATATCCGATCATGGTCTTACTCCAGCGATTGTCGTATGGCCTGCACATGGTAAAATCTTAGAATTTATCAATACATTTAGCTCAATATCAATACTTACCCATTGCACTCAGCCTCGCAGCCTTCTTTGAACTCCTCATGCCGGTAGACCTGTTTAAAATAAAATATAAATAAATAATTAAGAGATACACTCGATAAGATAGTTAATTTAATTTTAAAAAAATATCTGGAAATAGCTTGAGAAATGATCTAGCAAGCTGATAAAAAAAAGGACAATGTTAAAAACATAATTTTATTAAGGTTTAAAAAAAAAAACAGATTAGTTGGGTGTCAAGTTACCAAACGTTTTTTTCATTTTATTCTAAGCTAGCAACACATAAAATTCTGATTTCGACGACGATATTCACAGAATCTTTATATTTGTCAAATAAGTTTTATTATTTATGTATACAACGCTATTTTCTAAATTTGCATTTAAGTTTTTTAAATGAATTCTCTTTTCCAATCAGATTTTGAATATTTAGCTTTCAATAAGTAGCTATAAAATAGCTAAACGGTCGTCTGTTGCTAATCTGAGATCTGTTTGTTAGTACTATATCTACTCAGCGCATAAATTCATTATACGCTCGGCACAGGGTATTATGATAATACATGAAGCCAATACCATATAGTGCTTATCTAACATTACTTTAATAAGCGTCTACATGGAGTCGTGATGACTGATGAATTGCTAGTCACGTTCAGATAAAAACAACATTTGTGAATGCTTGCTTTTAAGTAATTAAATGTACCCTAATATACACATACATATGCCTATGCATATATAAAAGTAATCGAGTTTGCAAACTAGGCCTTAAAAGTTGTAGCTCGCCCACTGTGCCTTACCTTCATGCCCAAAATGGTGCGAAAGAAAAATGCATTCTTAGCGCGATCCCCAATCTTGAATACATAGTGAAGAGCTCGTCCCGGTATAGCCGCCATAATTAATTAAAAAATAAGTGATGTAAACTTAAACCAACTTGATGCTGTGACTTTTAAAATTTTATAGGCGAGTTGGCGACAAGTTTTACTTATTCTGTTAGTTGGTTCTGTTAATTGTGAAATGAATTCTGTTAACTTGTCAACAAACTGTTGATTGTACTATTGTTAACATGCTGCAACGCCGGCAATCGATACTTTTTCTGTTCGTGTTCTGCACGTTGTAATAACTTGATCAAATAAATTAGTAAATAAATTTATTAATTCCAATAAAATCAGTAATTTTTAAAAATATTTATAATTAATTTAATGTTTCAATAAATTAATCAATAGAAAAAAGCTAAATATATTTCGATATTTAAGTAAGCGAGCTATATCGATAAGAAAAATAGACAACAACGATACAAGAGCTGCGATACTTTACTTTTATTTTGAAAAGCTTAAAGCACGTCGATAAAATAAATATAATTGGATACAAAGAAGCGAATAAAAGACTGAAAACTTAAATATTGAAATTTGTGCGCTGTAAATTTTTAAATTTTTATTATTAGTTTAGTAACCCGTTTGTTAGCTATCGATATCATCGATAAATATACTTGTCAAAGTTCATCGCTAAATACATACTTGCTTGCTCTTGTTGTGTAACTGAAACGCGTATTTTTATAATAAGTATGTGCAAAATAAACACCGAAAACACATAAAATTGATTAAACTTTAAATACTTTCAGACGCCCACAATGTCCGCCTCTGCTGCCCGTGGTTCGACATCGCTGTTAAAGCGTGCCTGGAACGAAATTCCCGACATTGTTGGCGGCTCTGCTTTGGCTCTTGCTGGCATTGTTATGGCTGGTATTGGTTTGGCCAATTACTACTCCAAGGATGGTGACAATCGTCGATATAAGATGGGCTATGTCGTCTACCGTGACGACGATCCCCGCGCCCAGAAAGTCCACAACGACGAAGATGATTAAAGCAGCAAAATCTGTGAATACTCATAGTTTTTTTCAACCTGTTTTTTTTTCAATCTTTCGCGCTGCCGCAATATAACTAGTAAATAGTAAAAACAAATGTTTAAGTGTAAAACTCGGCAATGGGGAGAAGGTCAAAATAACCAGCAAAAAAAATGGTACCCCCTATATTTGTATTCTACGGTCAATTCTAAGATGTTTTTACCAAAAATCTGTAATTCTAAAATTAATTCCTAGTCCCCGCTCTTTGAGTTGAAAAATTGCCGTTTTTAGTTTAAAATTATGTTTTAAGGACAATTTGTCTTTGAATTTGAAAGTCCTGGTCCTAACACGAGTTTTAATACCAATCTTGTCAGGATCGGACTAACAATACTAAAGATATGGTAATAACTAATGATAAGAATATCAAAAAAACGTTTTTCAACTCAAAAAGCGGGGACAAGGAATTGATTTTAGAACTATGGTTTCGTGGTGAAAACATCTTAGAATTGACCGTAGATTACGAATATAGGGTACCATTTGTGAATTTTTTTTTGGCCCATACAAATCGATGCACTCTAATAACCATAGCACATATACAGTAAACCAAATAACTATTGACAGTCCAAAAGTATTGTAACTATGTAACTAATTTCAATCGAAGCTTATGGCCACAAGGTTTATTTCTATGAGGTGAAGTCTTAGATAAAGTTGCTCTCGTACCTATTTTCACAGTTCATAAGGAAACGTTCGTTCCAAGATGTATTTACAACTAGGTGACTTGTTCAACACTGTTGCACTCTTTTGTGTAAGCTATTTTGACAGTTGGGAAACAAACTTCATGTTTGCTATCTCGTTCTAGCGCCTCTAACACTGAGAGTCGAAAGAGCACGACAAAAATGTATATGTCACCAGCTGTCAACAAATAAGTCGCCTCATTAAATACATCTTAAAATGTTCGTTCCAGCGCCTCTATGAGAGCCGAGAGAGCACTTTTGAAAGTTTAACTACCTTGGCTGTCACCTTATATAAATACAATATTAAGTGCAAACTAAACATATTTAATTCTAGTGAGTGAGGTTTATTGTCCTGGAGTATAGTATATGAATTGACAATTACGATGACTGAATTTGTGATGCTTCTGATAGGCAGCAAGCGTATGATATTGTTCCTCGCACAAGGCGCACTGATAATTAATAGAAGTCGATGCTACTCCTAAATTGGTCTTTGTGCTTAGCTCCTTTTCGCTAATCATCTCCATCTCGACAACTGGAAAGAGACAGAAGGCAAAGTTTGAAATAGAATTTTAAAATTTGTTTACATTACGCATAGCTTACATTCATTGGGCTCGTTCTTGAAGACAATATTGGTCGCCTTAATATCATCATCATCTGTCTCAATGACCTGGTCGTTGGCATCTAAAGTCTTGACTGTGAACTTAATGGAATTCTGCTCCGTCGTTGGCTGCGAGACACGCGATCGATTTCTACGTTGTTCAAATTTTAAAGCGACGCCAAATTCGTTGTTGGCTGTCAACCATTTGTTGTTGAATTCGTAGATCATAATTAGTTTTTTAATGCACACACGACAAATCTGCTGTGGATAGTCATCGCCCCGCTGTAGAGGTGGCAGAGACCCGCAAGCTGGCAGACATCCCGCTAATACTTCTGATATTGGTACATTCTTATCCAGCACAACGACGCTGTCCACGAAAATATTTATTGCGTCCAAGCAATCGTTGCCGCAAGTGCGGCAGATATTTTCAAATATCTCCATGTCTTATGTATACGTGTACAACAACACAATTTTATTAAATAACATGTAATGTTGTCTTCAACATTTGCGGCATTTCATTTTGTTGATTTTAAAAAATACGAAAATCGTAAGTAAAATACGAATTGATAATAAAAACCGAAAATACAGTGAATGCTAGAGACGGTAATCTATGGTAAACAATGGCTGCAAGCTATCGATATACGTAGTTTGTTAGCGATGTCTCTACCCAATGAGTTATGCTACGATAACATTTACAAGCCAAAATTGCTTAAAATACAAGTAGAAAAATCTATAATTTTAGTGTTTTCTGTAGTTTAAATTCCTACAAATTGCTGAATAAATAAATTATAAGCTTTAAAATTTTTTTTAAATCATTTCCTTATTCAAAATAATAACAAAAACTCGACTAAAAATATGGCACTTCATTGATATTTGTAATAAAATAATAACAAATAAAATATTAATATGGAACAAAATGAACGATATAGTTCGTGAAGTACTAAATAAGTTCATTCGTTCGTTTTGATGACCCGTTCAATTGAACTTATTCAGAACGAAACGACACAACTCTAATATACTGCGATGAATATATCGCTCATCTCTAGTGCGGGTGCATCGTAAAACAATACAAAAAGAAAATAAAAATAAAAAGAACAACAATGCAGCAAAAACTGATTTTGTACAGCGTTGTTATATCATTTTTTATTATAAATCCTGTCACTCACGCCATACAGGCGCGCAGCGATAAGGAGCAGGCCCAAACGGTTGTCTCCGGCACGGCCGTGCAGTCGGTAGTTCCCGTCCAAGCACAATCTCAATCGCAGTCACAACAAGCGGGCTCCAATTCAGCTGCATCGACGGTGTCCTCGGCCTTCAATCCATTGGGACCGAATGTGATGTGCTCGTTTCTGCCTCGCGACTTCTTGGAGTGCAAGGAGCCAATTGATCATCGCAATAATGAGACGGCTAAGCAGGTCAAGGGCTACGGCTGTCTACGATTTGGAGGTTCCGCCTATGAGGATGTAGAGCACACCAAGGTGCAATGTACGGTCTACACCGACATCGATTGCTACGGTGCACGCACATTCTTCCGGGAGGGTGTGCCCTGTGTACGCTATACGGATCATTACTTTGTGACCACACTGATATACAGCATGTTGCTGGGATTTCTGGGAATGGATCGGTTTTGTCTCGGCCAAACGGGCACTGCTGTGGGCAAACTATTGACAATGGGCGGCGTGGGTGTGTGGTGGATCATTGATGTGATATTGTTGATAACGAATAATCTGTTACCGGAGGATGGTAGCAATTGGAATCCCTATGTTTAAACTTTAAACTGTGGCGCACTTTGATGTGATAATACTTAGTGGCAGAACTGTTGTAAATAAATTATATTTTAAGCAGAGAATTTATTGTCTATCTAAGCACCTAATTTATTGCAAATCTACACACATTTCTCTAATTCATAAGAAATAAAGGTACAATAATGTTAAACTAATTTAAAGTAGTCAGTTCATTTTGACAATTATAGATGAAGTGAAATTTATACGAAAAACAACTAAGTATTAAAGCAAGCAAAGTAATTTGTGAAGGCCTTAAATATACCCCCTATATTTAATGACAATAAATTAAAAAAAAAAAAACCAAATATTTGTTATTTTATCGATATCGTGAGTATCGCAGATTGGCATTTAGAATACCGATATATTTATGCGATAGCCATAGACTCACATCACTATAATGGCCGCTTAAAAGTAGCTTTGAAAAAACAACAACAACAAGCCAGTTCCATATAAATCGTTTTTAGTTCGTATCATCAGCAGTTTGCATTCGTTGCTGGTGCATGGTCCGTCGTTGACACATGCACATAACAAAAGCAATTATCACTTGCTGCTAACAACAAACACACTCGTGTACATACATACATATTTACATAAACCAAGAGTTTTTTCTGTTGCTTTGTCAGCGCCATTTTAACAATTGTGTAGCTGCAAGAATGAAATTCTTTTTAGCGACTTTGTCGCTTGTGGCCTTTGTGGTCACAGCCTCCGCCGAAGTGAATGATCCGCATATGCTAAGCGATGAGTTTATCAAGTTGGTAGAGCAAAAAGCCAATACATGGACGGTAAGTAAATTGACAATTATTTTGCGTTTTTTTTTTTTTTTTGTCATTGCCACCGATGACGTGACAAAAACTGCATAATTTTCACTTGCAGGTTGGCCGCAATTTCGAGGAGAATGTTTCGGAGCAACATATACGTGGTTTGATGGGCGTGCATCCCGATGCACACAAGTTCACGCTGCCGGAAAAGAGTCAAGTGCTGTCCGATCTGAGCGAGACGGATGGCGGTGATCTGCCCGAGGAATTCGATGCACGCAAACATTGGCCAAACTGTCCGACAATTGGTGAGATTCGTGATCAGGGCTCCTGTGGTTCCTGCTGGGCATTTGGCGCCGTCGAGGCAATGTCGGATCGAGTAAGTAAACGCCCCCAACAACGACAAAAACAACAATAGCAAAAACAATAACAAAAACAAAGGCAGCTGACGCAGCTGCTGATGCTTATCGCACTGTTACTTATCGATTTCTATTAAATTGCGTTGTTGCAGTTTTATTTTCTGTGCTTATGTGTGTGTTTGTGCGTGTGTGTTTGTGCGTGTGTGTGTCTGCTCTTTGTTAGGACTGTTATACTGATTAGTTGCCTTTTGTTTAGACTTATGTATATTGATTTGTTGCCTCCTTTTTGTTCATACCGTTATACTGAATAGTTGTCTTCTTTTGATTGAGACTGTTATACTGATTAGCATTGCCTTCTTTCGTTAAGACTGTTATACTAATTAGAGTTGCCTTATTTTTATAGGTATGCATACATTCCAATGCCAAGGTGAACTTTCACTATTCGGCTGATGATCTGGTGTCCTGTTGCCACACTTGCGGCTTTGGCTGCAACGGTGGTTTCCCCGGCGCCGCTTGGAGCTACTGGACACGCAAGGGTATTGTAAGCGGCGGTTCTTACGGCTCCAAAGAAGTAATTTATATAAATATATTATATTCTGTAATAGATTGTTTAAGTAACATTTGAATCTTGCAGGGCTGCAGACCATACGAAATTGAGCCCTGTGAGCATCACGTGAATGGCACTCGTCCTCCATGCTCCCAAGGCAGCACACCACGGTGCCAGCATCAGTGTGAGTCCGGTTACTCGGTCGATTACAACACGGACAAGCATTTTGGGGCAAAGGCATATTCGATTGGTCGCAATCCGCTGGATATTCAACGTGAAATCATGACCAATGGACCCGTGGAGGGAGCGTTCACCGTTTACGAGGATTTGCTATTGTACAAGAGCGGTGTCTATCAGCATGTCCATGGACGTGCTTTGGGCGGTCACGCCATTCGCATACTCGGCTGGGGTGTCTGGGGTGATGGGAAGGTGCCCTACTGGCTCATTGGCAACTCGTGGAACACCGACTGGGGTGACAACGGCTTCTTCCGCATCCTGCGCGGCGAAGATCACTGCGGCATTGAGAGCGCCATTTCAGCAGGACTGCCCAGGCTCTAAATACTTGAATCTAATCCTCTCCTGAAATTGTCCCAAGTACGTTAACAATAATTTCCACTATGTATGTAAACAAGTACTGACGTTTTAGTATATAAACAAAAAAAATAAACGAAATGATCAAACAACAAATAGCGTCTAATAATGGATATCTTAAGTAAAGATTCTTTAGAAGGATTTCATATTTTAAAACAAATCATGTAAAGAATGAAATTATAGTGAAGTGAATTTAAAAACAGATTTCTATTCTGTCTTTTTAATGATTAATATAACTAGAATATCTCAAGTAAGGATTCTTAAGATGGTTTTCATATATTGAAACAAATATCATGTAAAGACTGAAATTATAGTGAAGTGAATTTAAAAAACAGATTTCTATTCTGTCTTTTTAATGATTAATATAACTGGAATATCTCAAGTAAGGATTCCTAACATGGTTTTCATGAAATAAAACAAATTTACGTTGAAACTGAAATGATATCCCAGTGAATTTAATAAAAGATTTCTATACTTTCTTTTCTAATGATTAATATAACTAGAATAGCTCAACTAAGATTCTTAACATGGGTTTGTTTTAATGAAACAAATATGTATATAAAGACTGAAATGAATTTAAGTGAATTTAAAAAACAAATTCCTGTTCTTTCTGTCTAATATTAAAAATAACTAGAATATTTTTAATTAAAATATTTATTAATTGACTTTTATATAACCTAATGCTAGCTGTAGACAACTGTACAGTTGACGTGATTAATATGTGCTTATTGCAATATATTCAGTTCAAAGATTAATTATATTACTCATTTGTGATTCCGCAAATTCTGGTCGGCTGACTCGGCCCCATGTGATCTGAGCTTGGCTTATCAGTTGCGGAGCTGTACAAACTTCAATTAGTCGGACACTGAGCGGAGTCAATTAAACCATTCGTTGGACGCCCCGCAGACTCAATTCGAATCCCAATACCAGTCCCCCAGTTCTGCAGTGTGAAGCCCCGTTCAAAGTGCTTATAATGATAAATAATAGTCCAACGGCATGTTTGTTTTTCACATATCTTTTTTTTATTAATGTGTATTTGTATTTATGTATTTATTTTTCTCATTTGTAACATCAAATAGAACATTTTGTTTTTGTTTTTTTTTTTTATAACGACTTTTTCTTTTTGCTTTTGTATGCACGTTATTATTATTTACTTTGAATACCGCCATATCTCTCTCTCTCTTTCTTTTGCGCAGGGCATTTAACAAACAGCTAACATAGATCGAAAAATATTTTGGACTGCAATTTTGGATCACTCCCCTTGATTTGTATTTCTTTTTTTTTTAGTGGAGATTAGCCCTCAAGTTGTTTATTGTTACTCTCAACGTTTTTTCTTAACATTTTGCAAATTGTTTTCTTGCACCTCTTGAAAAAGTTATTCTTTGGAAAATATATGCATATCTTTTTTTTATACTCAGCTGCATCTGGCTCTTTCTTGCTAACATTTATGTATAATGCAGTTTCAATTTTAGATTTAGTTACGTTTTTGGTATTGTAAATAGATTGCATCTGGATTGCTCCGGTCTTTTTGTAATTTTTATAATTTGTATTGTTGAATTTGCCTTCAATAAATACATATTTATTAGTTATTCTGTTTATGTTCATCTTATTTTTTCTTAATCTCTAACGCATTTAGTTGTTGGACTTTTGCACTTAATATAGTACACATATTCATATATATATATGGTTTGTCGGAAATTCTTTGTCAATATTTATCTCTGTGTTTTGGTTAGGGTATTCACATTTGCAATTTACATACTTATGACATTCTTAGCTGGGGGCTTATCAGCTAAATGGTGGGTTAAAGTATCCATAAAACTCAATTTTAATAACAATTAAGCTATAAAAAAAAAAGTAGCTGTCTTTGTTCTTTCTAATGTGTAGTGTTTAAACGATTTTGGAGATATCCTTAATACTATAAGATATCAAAAAGCATCGTCCGGTTCCTGACGTTGTGGGAAAGAGAGCGCGAACTCGTTATACTTAAATTAAAGAAGTTGAAAATTTCAGAAAACTTAAGTTAAAGACATACAAATATAGAAACTACAATAAACTTAACTATAGGTTTCCTAATAGTTTTAAAGCATTTATGATCTGTAGAATTCGAAACAAGAAGCATTGACTTGCATTGTTTTTGGAATTTGCATGAATCGAGAAACGATTTTTAGATATTTCAAAATATCTTTTTCATTTTTCTAAAACGATTTTCTTGGTTGCATATGTATGTATTTATTTTATATATGCATATACTTACACTTGTATAGTTTGTATATGTATGTATATAGAGAATTTTAAACTCTTCAATTTGCATTTTAGGAAGTATACAATAAATATATTTCGTATCTCTGCTGAATACTCGAAAGTAAACAAATGCGATACATATTTTTGGATCCATTTTGTACCAATTTTTGTTTTTTCTTTTTATACCCTGTACCCATTGAATGGGTTAATAAATGTGTGCAAATGCTTGTAATAGACAATCGAAATTATTTTCAATGTATTTCCTGATCGATGGATCGATTCTCTCAGGTTATTATCTTAAATATCATTTTGTTCTATGTATATTGATAATTTCTGAAAATTTGAAGATCTGGTACAGGGTATCTACTAGACGTGCACCATCGAATAGAGCAAGTAAGTTTTAGTTTAATAAGTATGTTTTGTTTTTGTTTTTGTTTTGTTTTTTTTTAATTGTAGTTAACTTGTGTGGACAGCTTGTACATAACTAGGCGTGTAAATGTTTATGTTTGTGTGTCGTACACATACGTATGTATACATAAGTATATAGGGTTTGCTTTTGCATCATCAGGTCGCATATAGTTTAGGATTATTTCGAGATTTTCAATTCTATATACTATGTACTCAATTCTTGTTTATCACAAATGAGCGCAGTTATCTGTTCTGAATTTTTTCTTTCTTTTTTTTTTTTTTGCATCCGGTTTATGGATAGATAGTCCACATATATATAAATCTAACTGTATATCAATCTGTATTTGTTTCTGGTTTACGAGTATAACACTAACATCTATGAATCTTGAACGAAATGAACTGAATAAACGAGTATGTCACATTCAAAAAGTAGTTACAAACATTCTCCAGTTGACTTTCTTGTTCAACATTTCTTATAAAGTTTGTATATATGTATCGTTTTTTTTTTTCCTAAAAAAAAATATTTATCTGCCACAACATACAACAAATTTTTATAGATTTTTATCAACTTTGTTTTGTATTTTTTTTTTTTATTAATTTCTTGCATCTTTAGTAGCGAAAGACTATCACAATTATAGAGATTTCTTACGGGATTTTCCTTTAGGTTTAGAATTAGAATCAGATTGTTTTCATTTTCATTTGGAATACGTTTATAACTTTGCACGCACATACGAGACACACATAAATAGAGCTTTCTATTTTATTTTATTATTTTTTTTTCTGTTATTTAAGCCTGTTTTGAATTTCCATTTGAATCAAGTTCCATACACAAATGGATCCTTATGTGAAATTGATTCGAATTTGGTATCAGGCCAGATCGGTATGTAATTGTGTTGTCTTTTCTTCTTTTTAATTTTCATTATTATTATCAATATAAATATTTTGCTTAAGAAATGCATTGAATTTGCCATTTGATTTTGCAACGCTTTTACCTTGACGCTCGACGCACTTTACTCATTTCTACCAAGTCACATTGTGTAATTAGTTTCATTGAAGATCTTTGATAATTGTTCGATAAACTTATCTCCAAGTGCGATACTTATCTGCAGAGTTCTTTGTCCTTCAGTAATACCTCGATTTTGAACTTTGTTCGTTTGCATATGTTAAACGGTTTCATATATAGTTTTATGATTTTGTTATACAATATAGCATAGTTTCATTTTTTTTTGTGTTTGTTCTTTGCCATTAAATTTTGCATTGTTGTTTTAATAAATTTTTTTTTTTGTGAATATTTGTATTTTTTTTTTAAGTGGTTTGGAAAACCATCAAACAACAGGAGGAAACAGTCTTTCTTTCCAGGTACCTGAGAAATAGATTTTAAAAAAAATTGATCTTAATTAATGCAGTTAAATAAATAAATTCAAATCCAGATTTGTTCAGAGTTCCATTCTCGAATCGATTTCGCTATAAAATATGTAGAGCATATTTCTTAAAATAACATGTTTTTTTTTAATAGTTAAAAAAAATTTATGCACCAATTGATGAAATTGATTCGAGAGTTTTACTCATAGTTCGTAATTATCAAGTTCGTAATTATCAATTTAAAAATATTTCATTATAATATTAAAATATTTTTAATAAGATTCAGTTTGCTTAATCTCCAATTTTCTTTTCACTCTTTAAAGCTTAATACCCAAGTTTTACTTAGATATAAAAATTTGATTTTCAATTCGTTTTTTTTTCCTGAATCAAACTTTGAATTTTTAAGATGTAAAAATGATACAAAATTAAGAAAATCTCCGATTGATTCGGATTTTAAGGCATTAAAATTTCCCTGAAGGTAGAGTCTAATCTAATTTAAGTTAATGTTTTCTTTATATATCATAGCTTATATTATTTTGTTCCGCATTCCACTTTTAATGCAAAACTTTATTTAATAAGCGTAAAAAAGCCAAGTTTAAATATCAATTCCGCACCAAAAATTTATGATACAAACTTTAGAGTGAAATTGATGCGCAAATGGAATTTGGAACTAAATTGTATAAAACAATTGTAACAACTTGTTGTCTACTCACCGCGTGACACATTTGACTCATGTTATATGTTGTACAATTGAATTACTTTATTTATTTATTTTTTATTTTAATTTTTGTATTTTTTATATACACCATATAATTTGCTATATATCGCGCATAATATATTTTGTTTATGTATATACACAGATGTAGTTTATGGGAGCATCGATGTTGAGATGTAATCGGTTGTTGTTGCTTTTGTTGTTGGTTGTTGTTGTTGTTGTTGTTGGGGTGGTTGTTATTTAACTGCAACTAATGCTGATCGGATCCATGATCTGATTAAGATTATATTATGATTATTTTTAGGTATTCTTGCATGTCATCTACACAGGTTGAAAGCACTTGTTAAATAGTGTACAAGTGGGAGCTATAAATTGAGCATGCTATAAACTAACTCTCTCTTTCGTATGCTCTCTCTTCAATCATGTCGCTCTCTTGCGGTTCCTAGTGGTGGCTCAAGTAAGTTTTTCGCTTTAAATATCCACTTCTTATTGGCGATGACAGGCCCGTCTCATTGCTGCCGATGTCAAGTTGATGAGCGTATTAATTTGAGTGTGTGTGTGTTTGTGTGTATGTATGTGTAAATTTGATGTGTTTATGTTATTGAATAGAATAGAATAAAGTTGGCGTTTGGAGTTTTTAAAAAAGAGACAGAGTTAATGTTGAGACAGTTTTTAGCTTTTTATCCAAATATGGATTTTGTTTTGTTTTTTTTTTCTGCACAACACCAATTTAATTAAATGTTCAGCTAATATGCACTTAAAATAAACGTAACTAACAAATCAATTCAACTCAACTCAACTGAAAAGAATATCAATAACTTTTGAACACTAAACACCAATTTGCGCTCTCTCTCTCTTTTTATTTTTGGGTTTGTTGTTTTTTTTTTTTTTCTTTGTTTGTTGTTATCTAATGTAAATTACAACTACAGTGTTGGTAAACTTTTTAAACTTCATTCGTTGCTTGTTCATGCAGCCTTTGTACGAATATATATAAATATATATATATATATATTTTTTTTTTTTTGATTGATGGTGTGTGTGTGTGTGTGCGAGTGAGTGTGCGTGTGGATTTTGTTGATTGATTGTGTGGATCGCATCAACACGGTACGGGGAGTAGGCGTGACGTGTGGGCGGTAAGCAGTTTTAAGCGTCGTTATCAAAATCAAAGAACAAACAAAGAAAAGATACAATTCGAAATCGTAACATTATAAATCATATATGTATGTCTAATAATTATGAATACTATATAAATAGTTAAAGCATTTTATTACATCAATATATATATATTTACTATATATACTATATACTTTTAGTCAAGTTACTGTGTTGACAAATTAAAAAATTTGCATATATTTAATTTTGAAAAAATATAATACCTTTTCTAGGTTTTTTTTTATTTTAGTTGCCTATGGTTCTTAGAACAATTTCATTGAGATTTAAGTTTATTTTAGTTATTGTCAAAACAGTTACTTGACATACTGTGCGTATACTTAATGCTCGTATAACGTGTGTTTGTTGCTTTATGGCCAGAATTTTCATCCTGTTTTTTTTTTTTTTTTTCATTTGTTCGTTGCGTTTTCAATAACAATAATATCAATCAAAAATAATACATGGAATACAAACTATAAAAGCATTTACAAATAATATTATAAATATAGAACTTAACAAATAAGATATTGCGGCATTTTGGCCGAAAAACTTAAAGTCTAAAAACCAAAGATAAATACTTGTAACAAGAAAGCAGTTTTTCCTTTTTCTCTATTTTTTTTTTTTTTTTGTGGACTAGGCAAAAGTGTTGAATGTGTCTGCTGGTTGTGGAGAAGGGAATAACGGGCGGAGGGAAGTAGAAGTAGTAGTAGATCGTTGTATCAGCCATATTGTCCTGGCGTATCCTTGCCATCCTCAGGCTCAATCTCTGGTTCATTTTCATTCTCATTGCCCTCATTCAGTTGCCCCAAGCTGCCGCTGGTGGGCGTGGCAGGCAGCTGACTCAGTGGCGACTCAAAGGCATTGCTGATCGGGTGTGATGGTGGGGGGATGGTGGAGGTGGTGGTTTTTTTGTTTGTTTGTTTGTTTGTTTGTTTGTTTGGAAGGAAACATGATGCATTGCATGATTAGGTAATGCCAAAGATATAGAGAGAACGGGCTTTCAGCTCGATTAGCTGATTACAAACACTGGGCGGGGCGGGGAGGAGAGGGGAATGGGAGATACGGTAGCTATTAACTGGAAAGGACACACGACATAGGCGTTGGGGTTAATCAAAACACGGTGGGCGGGGCATGCGACACGTCAGCAACACAAATACAATACAAATTCAACCAACAAACATATAACAAAATAAAAACCATATTAAAAAAATATGAGATACAATATTTAAATGAAATTCAGTACAATTAAAAACAAACTTAAATTTAAATTTAAAGGGCACACAATACACCAGAACTTGGAATACATTACAATACACGCTATACAAATACATATGCGCATAGTTTCCTATTAACACTAAGACATACACATACACATACATACATATGTACAATATAGACAGACAGACAGACAGGCAGACAGACTCCAGTTCTCTTCACAATTAGACACAAGGAGTCTCATGCCGTCCCTCTAGCTTTAACCTGAGCCTCTTTTGCCTTGGTGGACGACCTACCTTCTGCGTCGCGGATTCGCCGATTGACCCGGAAGATTAAAGCAGCCACGTGGTATGACCATGCGAGCATTACCCTTTGCCGGCCGGGAGCCACCGACTGCCTGGAGACCAGCCAAATGGGCTGCATAACCCTCGCTCAGTACCGTCGCATTCGATTGCAATTTCTTGCTGACCTGTAGGACACAATTTAAGGAACAAGATTAGTCGCATTTCAAATATCTTAAAGGTATATACATATTTATCTTCACTTGTTAAATATATTTGTATTCTATAAATGTTTTTCTAACCTTAAGAAGTAACATCCTATCCTTACATTAAATTTAAAATAATATATACAAGTGTGTTCCAGAAATCTAGAAAAAAACAACAGTTCGAAATGTCGGTGTTGCTTAAATATCAATCGAACATATTTTTGAAGTCTAAAAATTCGGCTGTCTGAAATTAACATTCAAATGCAACAAAATTATTAAGTTTAGATATTTTTTATATATTTTTTGTTAATTTTGTATAGGTATGTCAAAATTTCTATACATTTCATGTCCAAACATCTTTCAGTTAGTTAACTAAGACCTTAAACTAAAACTGTCTCCTTAAAAGTTCTTATGTTTCTTAAAAAAAAGTTGTGTTTTATCTATTTTTATTTTTTCCTATTTTTTTGCCAGTGTACTTTTATTGCTTCAAGTCCATAAAATTTATATGCATGTTAAATTTCATGTTAAATAGTTTCAATCTCTTTAATTTTCAAGGCTGCAAACCGGTTTTGAACCGAACCTTGTAGAACCGGTTCGGTTTGGGTTCTTAATCAGCCTGAATCGGATCAGGAACCGAACCCTTCAAATAATTTACTTTGCGAACCTGAACCTAAACCGAACCGCTTTCTAAAATAAAAGGTTCGGTTTGAAAAAACAAAATAATTACAAAAATTTTATGGTTTTCTAATATCACGTAATTATTTTAGACTTTGGATTAAAATAAGTCACATTTAAATCTTCAAATAAATTTAAATTATCATCAAAATGTTATTTCTTTGAAAAAAAAAAAATGTTAATAAGTTCAAAATGTTGCGAAAAATGTGTAACAATACAAATATTTTTTGTATGAAATTAAACCAAGGCTCGAACCCAAACCGAACCAATTCGCGAACCGAATCGATGTCATGCTCTATGGTTCGAACCGCCGAACCAAACCTTTAACAATATTTTGGAGGTTTGCAGCCTTGGTAACTTTAAAATGTTCACATTTTAAATTGAGTATGCATAATACAATTTAAAATATTTTCCATTTCTAATACGTTATAGTAAATATTATAATTTCTGATTTTTTTAATATAAAAAGAAAAATAAATTTGAGAGCATTGTTTTAAGAGCTGAATTCCACAAAGTTTAAAACTCTTTTTACATGAGAACGATAGAGAGGGAGATAGAAAGAGAGAGAGAGAGAGACGCTCTTGTGGTGTTGCTCTCACCTTGCCAACAATAAAGATTTGTTCGTGTCGCATGCCCACATTGGTGTAGACACTAATATCCTTGCTGCTGCCGTAGGCGGCTGTAATTGAGATTCCGTGATTTTGCACCAAATTGTTAAGATAGGCGGTCTTGTGTCCCAGCGGATCGGTGGACAGGCCATCGGCGAATGAGATGAGGCCGTGCGGGAAATTGTGCTGGCTTAGCCAGGAGACAACACGCTGTTGTTGCATATCGGGTCGTCCGGTAATATAGATTAGCAAATAGCCCAGCTCCTGCCAATGACGACAGACGTCGACGGCGCCGGCGCGTACTTTCGGATCACGTCCGGTCACTGACATGGATGCCGTGAAGGAACCATCGATGCTGAATACAACACATTCGGTCAGTGGCGGCACCACGGCCATATAACAATCAACAGAGGTGTGATCGCCACGGACCACCATTTTGACCGGATAGATGCCATAGCCGAGTGACAATTGATCGGGTATTATGTATGAGATGCGTCCATTTTTATCGGTCATTTCGGTGGTTAGGAATGTCCATTCACCCGCCGGCGGATCCTTCATAATATGCACATCCACCTTCTCGCCATGCAGCGTTATCATATCCAATGGACCGTACATGAAACGCGCATTCAAACGCTGCTCCCGACCCTCCTGGACAATGACATCGTTGGCCCGATGATTGGCCGCCACATTCTTCAGCTTGACCGATGTACGCTTCTTGATCCACTTCTCACGCGGCTGACCCGGATGGAACGAGGCGTTGTCCTTGTCATCGTTGGATCCCACAAACGGTATACCCTCAAATTTGCCAATTTGTCGCAATATAAAGGCAATCACATCGGGACTTTCCCAATAGCTGGCATGGAACAGATGCGGCAGAGCGTGTGCGGGAAAATTACTCAATCCCTCCGGGCAATACAGGGCATAATCCAAACGCTTGGTGCCCCACCATTTGTTCTGAACTGTAAAACAAATGATGATCATTAATGGGTAGAACAATATATAGATGGATAAGGCACTTACGGGAGTGTATAGTACTTAGCGAGACATTCTCTATGAGACCCGAAATGGTGCTCTGCATGGAGGCATCGGAGAGGCGTCTGCCGGCAAGCAGATTATTGCCATCATTGAAATGCTGCGGATGCGATTGTATGACTTCCACTACACCACACAGAGAGAGAGAGAGAGAGAGAGAGAGAGAGAGAGAGAGAGAGAGAGAGTTACATAGAAAAAGATTGAAAGAGAGAAGGAGTGATTAGATTATTGTCTGACTAATAGCCTATTTCCACGACACGGCTCATTCGACGCCATTTTTATCATTTGTCCCAAATGTGGACTTCATTTCAGTACAAAATCCGAATGATCATTTTGGCTCATTCATAATGAAAGTGAAGATATTTTGTCATTCGCCCGGCGAATTTCAGTATTTTTGTATCGAGCACGCGATGTTTATCGATAAGCTCGTGAAAAAAAGCAATTATTACCCTAGCCAGCTGTTTTTTTTTTCAATAAAAACTGTAGGCATTAAATTTGCGCCAATTATAATATCATAATAAATATTAAAATGTTGTTATTGTCTGCTTTTTATAATTTGTGCACAGAAACTGAACAGCTGATTTGCTTTGGGTGTCTTAACAATTTCACATTTGGTCGTGGAAGGCCAAATATGAGCCACATTCAAATGTGAGCAAATGTGGCAAATGTGAGTGGTCGTGGAAATAGCCTATAAAAGTCCACACTGCTTAACAGTTTGTCACATTTGAATGCATTTTCACAGAAATCAATGTCAGCACCAGTATTCATTTTGTGTCGCATATTTATATGACACAACACCAGAGCGCAAAATATTGATTTATTCTATTAATCAGCATCAGTCAACTAAAAATTTAATTTCTTTTTAACATACCAGAGTATTTTCAGCAAAAAATAATTATTTAATAAAGTAAGTTCAGTATTTAAGTCAACAGACAATTACTTTGAAATTTTTTTCAATTTTATATCAATTAATTTTTAGATCAATTGTAATTGTAGTTGAAATTTTTCAACAAGGGTTTCGAAATGCTTGAAAAAGACCCTTGAAACTGTTTTTTTCTGAGACAAGCATTATTAATTTTTGATGTTTTCGTGTACTTATTACATTAATATCAAAGTTTTTTAAAAATTTAATAGCTAATTTGTACTTTTTAATTACAGCATCAAAATAAGATTGAAAGAGAGGGAGTAATAAGACTAGTGCCTGACTAGGTTCACACTGCGTCACAGTTTGTCACATTTGAATGCTTTATTTTTATATACAAGAGTTTTTCTAGCAAAAATTATTATTAGAAATACAAGTTCAGCATTTCAGTTAACGAAAATGACATGAAAACTCTAAAGGTGATTTGCTTAGTGTTTGTCAATACGTTTGTCACAAATGGACACAGTGTGACGCAATGTAAGGCCAGCATAATTCTTGTTAGATAAGAGAAACTCACATAAATGCAGGGGTTGACCATTGCCCAACGGATATTTGGCATAACGCGGCACATTGACCGGCGACAAAATGGAGAAACGTGCACTGAGCAGTGGCTCCAGTCGGGAAGCAATGGGATCGGTTGGATGGAACAGATTGTACACCTGATGGCAGTTGGGACGGGCGAGTGCCGCCTTTGCATCGTGTAATTTGCGTGCTGCCAATACGACGGACAACGGTGAGCCGAACATGAAGAAATCACTGACTTCAAAGTCCAATTTGGTGGCTCTCGAATCGCTGGATGAGCTGGAGCGACGACGACGTGGTGATGGTGCAACCAGCAAACGCTTTGCATCCAAATCCGAGTCAATAAATCGCTCATCATCGTCCATGCGAGACATGCGACTGCAATCGCCGCCAACGCTGATGGATCCATGACCCGGAGCCTGTGACTGATTGTTGGCATTTGGCTGGCTGCCATTGGAGCGACAAAGTGCCTCGTAGGCGAGCAGGGAACCCATCGAGTCACCCAGCATGACTATTTGACCGGAGAAGCCGTGACCCTCTTCCGATTTAAGGAACTCATGATAGACAATATTGGCAGCAGCCACCGTCTTGTTGACCGTCTCCTGGAACTCGGGTGATGCCACCGCCAGCAATGGGATGGCTCCAATGGGCACATCCGCAATATTTGGTATATCCGCCGCCGATGGCGACGCATCAAATGAGTATGGACTGAGGCTGGACAGGATGCCGAGGGCGTCGGTGCAAATAGATGGACACGGTACCATTTTGATGGTCATATGTGTCAAGAGGCTGGGATAATGCTGACGCATTACGGCCTCGAATGAGCCACGGAATGTGGTAACATCCGATTTCTTGGCTGTCAGCTCACTGGCCGCATCCAATACGCTGCCAGCGTGCACCACCATTATCAGTATGGTGGTGGGGCAAGATGGTGTACTCGGTGATCCTGGTGGCGATGAATCATGACTGCGATCGATGCTCGCCGAGGAGCGTAATTGACGCTTATTGCCGCGCTCCGAGGCGACACGCATTAGAAAGTCCTGATTAAATATGCTATCCTCCTGCCTGTGGCGTCCGCCAATGCCAACGCCGACGCCGCCAACACCACCGCTGCCACTGGAGCTGCCACCGTGCGGCGGCGGACTGTCATCGCCCTCGCCCAACAGCTCCAAGGAACTCCATTTGGCCAGCGAGTTGGTCTCATTTGTGTCTGCAAATGTATACAGTTTAATTTGGTGCAATCAAAAGAGGGTATAACTCAAATCTTACCCAGACAATCAAAGAACTCCTCATCTGAGTTGGATTTGGAGTCCACCTCCAGGCGTTCCATGCGCCAGTTGGCGACCTATCGAAAGGAAACAAATCAAACAAATTAATTAACATGCTTTAGCTAATCATCTTTCTTATAGAATACATTTATCCTTCTATATCTGAATAGGAGCTGGAACTGGCATTGGATTTGGAACTGGATCAGCAACTGGAACTTACATGTCGTCGAGTTGGCGCTGTCTTTGTATGCGGTTTTGTGGGCTGCTCAGGATCGGATTTAGTTCGGTTTTCGATGTGAAGTGTGTTGTGATTGTGGTTGGATTTGTTTTTGTATGACAAGAGCAAATCAAAGATTAATTTTTATTTTTTTTTTTGGAGTAAAAACACACACAAAACACAAAGGACAAGCACAAAAATCCAAGCCAATTTTTGATCTAGACATGAATTCTATAATTTATAATAATAATAATGGAAATTTTGTAGCAACGCAAATAAAGCTTAGCAAGTCTGGAGTTGTTATGAATATGTATTAAGTTTCTAGTTGAGCGACTGTATGGAATTTTTAAGTGTAAAACCTTAGCACTTCTTATGTCAAATAAAAATTCAAAAATTATTTTTTAGCATTATAATAAAGATTTCAAAATAATTATTTAATATTTTTTGACTCATAACAGTTGCGGTTTCCGATTATTATCTATTATTATTGACGTCTGTGTATTATATTGAATTAAAAATTTATAGATACAATCAATTTATATAATTAGATATAATAAGAGGTTCTTGTTCCTGCATTTTATTTATTTATGTAATCAATGGTTTTGTTGAATGGTTTCAAATAGCCACAATTACAATTGGAGCTGAATAAGTTGAGCAAATGTTACAAATGCAATTATCTTTTAAAAGAAATAGAAAGCAATGGATACTTCCGCTCACTCTCTTTGTTGGTAACCTTTAAAACTTGTTGTGATTTTCAATCGAGAGATTAAGTATAAACAAATACATTTGCTTGATTTGTATATATATGCTCGAGTTCAAGTTATTTGATAAATAAGTTCAAAAAGTTCTTTGTTTGATAAGAGATAAGAGATTGTCGATCGACAATGAACAAAGACAAAGCACAACAACGACAATATCAAGGAGCAGAGACAGTGTACAATGGACAGCAGCAGAAGAAGGATCATCTATATTATTAACAGCCTTCTCACTCACCTGCAAATCGAAACTATGCGCCGAACCCACCGGAGAGTGAAGGGCACCCTTTGAGCCAAACTTTGCCTTGTTGGCCAACTGAATGCTTTGGGAGCGCGAACGTTGATTGTTGCTGGTGCTTTGGGCGCCAAGCTCAACGCTGGTGCCGACACCATCGTTTTCATCCTCATCCTCATCGTCGTCATCGTCCTCATCGGAGCTGACCTCGGCGCTGGGTGGTTGTTGGGTGACAATTGGTGGCACAGCCGGAGCGGACTTTTTCCGCTCGCCAGCACTCGACGGTGGTGCTGTGGTTGCACTGCTCACATACGGCTCTGAGATGCTTTCTGCTAGAAAGAAAGAAATGCAGTTGTTGATGAACGAGAGCAATAATACTATAAGATTAATGAATTACCATCGCTACATTCCTCGCCGCTGCCCATTTTCTTGGCCAGTGCCAATTGGGTTTGACGCTCCAGCTCGCGTATATCCTCGATGGTTAGGCCATGCCATTCATCCTGCCACGCCCACGCCTGGCGATGAGCACGCAGCATTGTCTTACGCAATGCCACATCGTGTATGAACTTCTCCAGCTTGGTTTGCATGCCCCAATAGCGGAACTCAACCCGACAAATCTTATAGGCCGTCATCAGGGACATATTTCGTGATGTCGGCTGCTTTTTGCCCTTCACCTCACGCCAATATTCCTCCAGCCAGTCATCGCCAAGCGGACCACGTCCTGTCTTGTCCGACACAAAATGCTTGGGATCCTCTTCCTTGACATAGTCTCCACCCCACAGTTGATCCTTGACAATATCAATGACATCTGTCGAAATAATTTCAATTTTCTTTAACTTCTTGTCAAAAAAAAAACCAATGCGCCTCTTTACTTACCCACAACGCGATTACGCAGATCACTTCCCGAAAGCTGAAACACATTGTCCTGATAACCATTGTCCGGATGGTAATAGGTCTCAATGTCCAGCGAGAACTTCTCCACAAAGGGACAAGTGTAGCGAGTGCGCGTATAAGGATACGCATTCCACGCCTCCTCCTCAACGGTCAACGCGCTCTTGGGCAACAGACCTGCCAAATAGAAATTATCATTATCATTATTATTGCAACTTATTGACATTAAATTATTATTAATATAAAATATCATATTAGTAAATAACAACAGTCTTTACTTGTACAGTTTTTACTTGTACACTTGCCAGTTTAAAGATCTGACCAACTTCAAACTCTCATAACTCTGTCAAAACTTATTCGATTTTGATGCGGAATGTCATTTTAATCATTGTTCGGCCTGTTAATTCATTCTGCATTCAAATTTTTATTAAATTCGATAAAAAAATATTTTCCTTTAAAATCTACTAGATATTGATTTCGATGCTAAGGGTCCCTCCTTTGGAATTTTGAAAATTGAAAATTTTAAATCTGAAGTTTGCACTTTTAATCAACTCCTTATATCGTAAATAGTATAAAACAACACTTTAAATTTGATTTTGAGACGTTTCATTTTTTCGTAAAATATCATGCCAAATTGGACAAAAGTTTTGACTTGTAAAGTTGATAGATTGAAGGTCTGACCAACTTCAAACTCCCATAACTCTGTCAAAACTTATCCGATTTTCATGCGGAATGTCATTTTAATCATGGTTTCGCCTTTTAATGCATTCTGCATTTACATTTTATTTAATTCGTAAAAAAAATATATTTTCCTCTAGAATCTACTAGATATTGATTTCGATGTTAAGGGTCCCCCCTTTGGAATTTTGAAAATTGAAAATTTTAAATCTCAAGTTTTCACTTTTAATCAACTCCTTATATCGTAATTAGTATAAAACAACACTTTAAATTTGATTCTGAGACCTTTCATTTTTCTGTAAAAAATCATGCCAAATTAAACAATATTTTTGACTTGTAAAGTTGATAGGTTGAAGGTCTGACCAACTTCAAACTTTCGTAACTCCATCAAAACTTATCCGATTTTCATGCGGAATATCATTTTAATTATGGTTCGGCCTCTAAATTCATTCTGCTTTTAAATTTTAATAAATTCGTAAAAAAATTTTTTTTTCTCTAAGATCTACTACACATTGATTTCGATGCTAAGGGTCCCCCCTTTGGAATTTTGAAAATTGAAAATTTTAAATCTCAAGTTTTCACTTTTAATCAACTCCTTATATCGTAATTAGTATAAAACAACACTTTAAACTTGATTCTGGGACCTTTCATTTTTCTGTAAAAAATCATGTTAAATTGGACATTATTTTTGACTTGTAAAGTTGCCAGATCTTAAGTCTGACCAACTTCACACTTCCATTAATTTGTCAAAACTGGACCGATTTTCAAGCGGAGTGTCATTTTGATCATGGTTCGGCCTCTAAACTCATTCTACATTTAAATTTTATTTAATTCGTTAAAAAAAATATTTTCCTCTGGTTTCACCTCATTCTGCATTAAAATTTATGTAAAACGTCCGTCGTTGTGTTTTTTTGAAAATTCGATATCTCATGTTGGATGTTTAGAAACTTTTGTCATAATTAGTAGGTTATATTTAAGAACTTTTCTGTTGAATTGTACGTTTACTCACTTTTGATCCAGCCCGGCAAATGGCTGCCCACATGATAGATCTTTTTTGTATACTGCCCATTACCGCCAGGTCCATCTTTATATGGTTCATTGATGATGATCTCAACGCCGCTGCCCTCGCCATGGCTCTCCTCGCGGCTCTTTTTCTGTGTGAATTAAAGTTAAAAATAGAAAGAGATCAGTCTATTTTGAATGAATGTAGGGAATAGTTCCAGACATAAACAATGTGAATAAAGCAAACTTTCCCCTTAATTTTACCTTTTCATGTACACAAACTATTGCTAAAATGTTGTATCGTTATAAGAACGTTTTCAAAGTTTATATTTATTTACTTAAATTGCTAATTAGACGGAAGACATAAATCAAATTGAGGCATGAAATAAATAAAATCTATTTTGAAGGCAAATTCACGATAAAATAAAAATGAGTATAAGTATATTTATGTATGTTAAGATAATATTGAAATTTTCACAATGCAGTCATATAATTTATTCACTCTAAACTATTTATTGAGATCAAGGAATAATACAGGAGTCGTTAATCGTAGCTAACCATTGATTTTTTAGTGCCGGAACCGTACCCGAAATAAATTCTTGCTCAAGAAACGAAGATTATTTGTAAAAGATTTTTATGAAAGTTATTTTAAAAAAAAAAGAAGAATTTCCTACCATATAAAGCATAATTATCGCTCAGATAATATTGAAGTAGAAAATACTAAATATATACTTTTGTACCCTTCGTCACTAGCGTGATCCAGGAGGATCGGTTGAGTTCAACTTATAGAATCCTTTAGGCTTTTTCTACTATATATAAGTATTTCTAATCCTTTAGGAATCTAATAATTAGTTGTAATAAGAGGGATTATCAACTTACCGCTATCATGTACAGTTGCGCAATGCGATACTCCTCGACAGTGAGGGGCAGAGGTATGCGGTATTCTTTGATCAACATTTTGAACTGTTTATTAAATTGGTCAGCGTCTTTGGTTAATTACGGCGGGTTTTAGTTCAACTTCTCTCTCTCTCTCGCTTCGCTTTTTAATCTATTTCTTACACTGAGGCAATCATCGATTGTTGTTGTTGTTGTGGTTGTTGTTGTTGTTGTTGTTCTGGCTGATGTTGTTGCCGCTGCTGCTTCTGTTGCGCATGGCTGAGGCGTCGCTGGCGTCTATGACCTGCAAATGTGGCAAGGTTGGATTAAATTTGGACTGACGTTGTGCCAAAGATTGGGACTGGGTCTGGGACTGGGACTGAGACAGGGATTGGGGTTGGGTTGTAGATAGTTGCTATGGCTTCCTTAATGTAAATGTGTGCTTCATGGAGCGAGCTCTAAAATGTAAATTACCGTTTCGTTTAAATTATTGATTCGCCAGGGGACAACTAGGCTGACAAACTGACTGCCAGACAGGCACTCAAGCTGTCAATTAGACACAACTACAGCCAAGACTATAAGTACCAGAATGAAAATGAAAATGTCCGATAAGGTCGACTCGGCTTACATTTCTTAACAGCCAACGAACAACAACAACAACAATGGTCAAAGCGAATTTGGTTTATCGTGCATAATTTTTGCTGTTACCTTGAACCGCTTTTGCTAATTGGATTTATTGTTGACTGCTGACAACAGCAACTGGACAACAATAAAAAATAAAATAACAACAACGACCAGAATGAGAATCTCATTGCTCTTTTCTTTGCACTGAAATCTGCAATTGACCTTAACAAGTGAGAGAGTGGAAGAGAAAGAATGAGTCTCTTTCTCTCCATCACTCTCTCTGGCTCTCTCTGTTTTCCATGTTTATCTATCGCAATGCAATCGATACCACGATTGACTGGAATAATCTGATCAGCATGATAATTTTAACACTTAAATATGTACAACGTGTTGAACAATGCATTAAATGGAGCATTTTAAATTAAATGTTTTCAAAACACGCACAATAAATTTAAGCAACTAGTTTACACATTAATTACAAAAAAAAAGAGCTGAGAAATAATGAATGGAACTATGGTTAGTACTAAGATCTTTTATTTTACTTTTACTTGCGTTGGTTTTTTGACATTAGTAATGAGATTAGTTATGAAAACAACTCCATATTTGACAAATCATATATATAATGTTCTTGAAGATGTTCAAAATTTGATTATAAAGTAACTATTGGTCAAAAAATTTATTTTATATAATTTAATTATAACATCCTCATAAAAGTAGGGAAAAGTATAAAGAAAATAAAAAAGAGTCGTGGTGGAAAAAAAATTTAAGTTTCCAATTTTGATGTCAGCACATATAAGGGTTAACATCTAATCAGCTTTAATAGACTTTGTATATATGTTTTTATTAGAAAAGTTATGGTTCTTTTAATTCACTGGCTAGCTGACTGCAATGCCAAACGAAGCGCATCCATCGAGGTCACGTTTTAAGCATTTGGGAATTAAAAGCGTATGAGCAATTTATTGTTGCAATGGTGTCGCAATTAATGTTTATTACAAAACTTTAAATACTTTGTTATGCTTTTCATTAAGTTCACATTTTCATAGGAAAAGGCAAAAAAAAAAAAAACAAAAACAGATTAGAAATCAAAATCTTGAGCAGTCAGTATTTTCTTTTGTTTTTAATTATAATAAGATTATGTGCGGTATTTTGTATACATTTATCAGTATTACTGATACGATACAAATTTTTGATTAAATTTGCACAACATGTGAGCTAAACAGACATTTTCTAGTCGAATTTATTTATTTATTAAATATTAAGGGTTAGTCTGACCTCACTAACATTTAAGTAGAACCATAAATTAAGGTTTTTTGAAGTGTTGCCTTACTTTGCGAATGGGAATAATGGTATCGTAATTTAGAGCAAAGTCGTAACTCGTATTTGCAACTGACCTGTGGGAGTGGAAGCAGGTGTGTAACGTGTGTGTATGTGGTTGTTGTTGTTGTTGTTTGATTAAACCTATACACATAAGTCGCACAGTAACCCCAACCTCAATCCCCAAACGTAACCCTAACTTCACCTTCTCGACTGAGTTTGTCGTTTTAATCTTATCATTTTATCTGTGATAAATTTTTTGCCGCTTGACAAAAACGTTTTCTTTTTTTTTTTTTGTATATATTTATTTTTTCATTGTATTTTTGCAGCTGCATAGGTACTTGAGTATCTTGGGCTCATAAATGTACGTAGATACTGATATATACACCTACACCTAGGTATACACTGAAAAAAAAGACCAACTTCTGAAATCAAGAAGATTCATCTTACAAATTTTGTTCTTAAAATAAGATTATATTAAGACCAAATTACTAAAACTAAGATTAATAATCTAAAAGATCTTAAAATCTTAATATAAGAATAAAAATCTTAAGTTTTTAGGAAAGTAAGTAAGCATTACGAATCCCATTCGTAACAAATTAAATTATCATTTAAAAAATTACTAAAATGTAAATAAATCAAAGTTAAAAAAAATTATAAACATAAAAATTTTTTTTTTATTTTTTTATTTTAATTTTAAGAACATTTATGCTTAAAATAAGAACTTGGTCTTATTTGAAATGTTCTTAAAACCAAGATTAAGAATTTTATGTTTTCGACGCATTTTTTAGACAAAAAACCTTAGTTCTGAGACCCAAATCTTTATTATAGAACATTTTTTTTATCAGTGTACACAGAATGGGAGGAGATACTCTCAGCTGCATGAATGTTGATAGGTAGCTAGGTCTATTTAGGGCTATCTACTTAATGGACACAGCCTTGCCCGAGAGCACTTTGTGGCTGCTGTGGCAATTGGAGCTTAATTAAAGACATTTCATGATTGACAATGTTGCCTGGCCTTTGAGGCTGCCACACATGATGCCACAATACACCCTACTGACACTACACCCTACTTTTGCCAAGCGTGTCCACTTAATAACAATACTGCATGCGGCACAAAAGCAGTAATCAATAATTATGGGATAGCCAATGCCAAATACGAGGAGACCGAGTCAGAGACAGAGGCAGAGACAGAGAAAGAAAGAGATATGCATGATGTGATAAAAGGAAAATAGAAATATATTACATGGCATTTTCATACAAATACACATACATACTCGTACTCGAACTCGTTGATGGAAATGTATGCAAATGTCACGGTAGTTACCTAAGATATTCACTTTTACAATGACATAATGACATTTGCTTAAAGTGCCACTCATGCATTAGAGAATAGTCAGGTGATAGCTTTAGTTAAATATGGCTGGTAAATAAACTACAGGACACGAAGAATGCTAGCAAAGGTGAAGAAACGTAAAAGATTATTTTTACATTTAAAAATACTTGAAATCAAGCCTGTTTTAAAACTTTTGGGTACTCTTAAAGCAGTCATTTAATAATAATATTTAATATTTTAATACAAGATTAACAGGTAACAGATAAAAGTTAACTGAAATACTTTTAAATGAAATGTTGTAAGTTTTGGAAAGACCTTAGCTTTATTGCATTATAATTCGTTTCGAATTATACAAAGATGAATATGGTACTAACGAAAAATCTTTAGTTAATTTTTCAAAATATAGATTTTTTGCTGAAATTAATCAGAAAATAGATTTTTTTTTTTTAGATATTTTTATCAATTAACAGAAGTAAATTTGTCAATCAATCAATAATTATTGATAATGTATGTGAAGGTATCGCCGGGGGAGAGTTTGTCCCACATAATTTTAAAATCTCAGGTACATTTTTAACAATAAACTTTAGGAGGATTAAAAAAAATAATAATAATACAATAAATTAGCAGATTTCTAAAAGTTAAGTCAGTAAATGTAGCTGATATTAAGGTCATTCAATAAGGTCATAGACTTGAGGAGCGGGTAGCTAAAATGAAACTGGAAAGACTTAAAATTAGATAACTTTACTATAGATGATTTAACGAATAGAAATCGCCGAAGGGAAATGAATCTTGATATCTTAAGATCTTGTTACACATACTTCACGAGTAGTTAATCTGAAGGTAATACTACAATGGCATTTTACTGCAATGTATAAATACATACATATGTATGTACATCACACAATTTGTCACTTTGTGTGTGTAGCTCTTAAGAGAAATCAAAATTTTGCTACTTTATCTTGACTGTATATCATAGTATATATGAATAAGAAGATGTACTCGTTATAAACAAAAACAAAAATAAATAAATGTAAATATGTATGTAGTCATGTAGATATACATATATGTAGCTATACATATGTATAAATCTGTGCACTTTGCACGTAACATGAACACGGGTCGTGTTTATAGCCAGTCCGTCATTTTACAGTTTGTTTTATGACAATCAACCGTGTGTCAACGGGTTGGGGAGGTGGGATTTGGGCCTGTGACGGGGAGGGGAACAGAAATGGACGCAGCAGCAGAAAACTGAAACTTTTATAAAGTGTGTGTGTGTGTGTGACAAAAGTTTGCATAGTAACGGTTAAATGGACAGCAACAACAATAGCAATGCACGTAATGCGCTTATAGGCACAGCAGCAGCAGAAGAAGAAGGAGAAGAAGAAGCAACAAAAACAACAAAAACAGCTGGTGCTCTGCTTAGTTTGTATGTATGTACATATGTATGTTGTTTGCACGCTTTGCTGATTGATGAATAAATTGCCACAGTAATTGTGAATGTAAAAAATAAAAGAAAAAGAAAAAGAAAACCCGAAATGCGCAAACGGTAATAAATGCCGCGATGTCGCTGTCGCTGCCGCAGCCACCGTCGCTGTCAACGTCACTGTCTACGTCGCCGTCGCCGTCGCTGCTGACCATTCAATCAGAAGTAATTGAACGTGAAAGCCCCCCGGAAGCGACAAAGAGACAACAAAATAGTAGAAATATACGAGAGTGAGTAATTCAAAATATACATAATCCAAAAATGCGAGAGAAGAAAACCGTGAGTATGTGCATACAGTTAGACATGAAAGTGTTTTTACAAAACCAAAAATTTACACAAAAATTAAATACCGTTTGCTTTAAAAAATAAATAAGCAAATTTTAAATTATAATTGATCTAAGATTTAATGCCCGCTATGTGCTGCATCATATGTCCTTTAAGAATGAATTTTAAAGATCTGACTATTTTCTACTTTATCCAGTTTTTCTTCTATATTCCGTTGCAGTACTATATGTAGTAATACCACTATATACAACAAAAATTTATATAAATAAAAATATATATTCAATTTAACTTTTATTTTTGATGTTTTACAATGAAAGTTACGGTATAACTCTTATTTTTAACCTAAAAAATAAAAATTGAAACTCACTTATTATTTTTTATTAAAAAAAATCTAGGTAAAAGTCTATTAGTCTGGGCCAACTCCAAATCAAAAACTAAAAAAACCCCAAACAGAGACCGATTTATCATGAATTTATCCAAAAAAAAAATTAAATTGGGACTCAACTAGTTTTTTTTTTAATCTTTGAAGTTTCCATTTAAAATTGCCTATTTTTGCTGTTGCTTTGTGCAAGTTGTCACCTTACAGCACGTTTACCAACACTATTTTGGTCACACGGCCACAAGTAGTTTCTTAAACATCTCTATAAACTTCATTCTAGAGGTGCTAGGGAGTGTAAATAGAAAACCGTAAACAAAAAAATTTTTGAAGTTGGTCCAGACTAGTAGGCTTCTACCCTTATCAAATTTACGGTCCCAGATCAAAATACTTTATTGACTAACTGTATGTATGTTGTATGTACATTTGTGATCAGTAGAAGCTTTCTACGAATTGTTGTTGTTATTGCCTAACGAGGAAAAGGCACAGACCAGGGCTGAACTATAGCTGAAAGTAAGTGCAAGGTACAAGGGCTAACAAACTGAGAAGCAGCAGTAAAATAAAAAAGAGGGCACAACTGCAAACACACACACACACACACAATCACACACACACCCAAATACAACTACAAAGGTGAGTGTAATTTGTAGGGGTCGAGAGCTTGCTCTCTGTGCACACCTGTGGCGCGCTTTATGTTTATTAATAATTTATAAATTTAGCAGCAACAGCAGCCGAAACAACAACAACATGTTACCAAATTCAAGCCAATGCGCGCGCACTTCGCACGCTGTCTTTTTAAGTATTTTTGCCCTAGGCTTAAATCGGCCAACCACAATAACAATAATAAAAATAAAAAAACAAGCAAAAAATCACGGAGACAAACGAAAATTTCAATGTTACAACTGGGAGAAACAAAATTCACTGTGCGTCGTTTTGGGAGCTCCAATCACACGCACAGAAGGTTGCCAAGGGAAAAGTGTTTTTCAAGTCACGCAACGAGAATGAAATTTGGTGAGAGAACTTTGAAATGCCAAAATGCAGCTGAAAAACGTTCTTATCACACACACACACACACACACACACACACACACACGCATAATACACGCATATTGCAATTGTGTTAGTGCAGCATGTACATATTTAGTTGCGACAGAACCTTGGGAGCTGCAGAGAGAGAGAGAGGGAGAGAGCGAAGGGGAGAGTAAAGCTCTAGCCCAGGCTCTGAGCTTACGCATTTACGTTTACGCACAAACACACACAGAGACACACGAACACATTGCACACAAGCACAGAATGCCGTTATCCTTACTGTGCTGTGTTTTGCGCATTTGTCAATTTTCTTGCAACAATTTCGCTGCCAACAACAACAACAAAACAAACAGCATATTTGTGTATGTATGTATGAAGAAAACTCACATATCTATTCCCAGCAGCTGTGCACGATTAACAACAATAATAACAAAGCCAACAACAATAACAAAAATTAAAAAAAAAAGAAAACAAATTTTTTCTGCGATTTTCTGCTTTTTATTCAAACTATTTTTTTGTTGTTTTGAACGCGTCGTTCAGTAAACATACACACACGCGAAAAGAAAATTTGTTATTAATTTTCTTGGCTGCTGCTGCTTCTGCTTTTTGCAATCAGAAGACGGACACAGAGAACGACAGCGTAGGCGTAGCGAGCGACGGCTGCAACGACCGACACACGTCCGCGTTCGCTTTTGAACTGAAAACGAAAACGAAGCAGAGGCAGCAAAGAAGCGCCAACTAACTGAATTGGAGAAAGAGAGAGAAAGAGAGCACTCAGGGGGGCATTCCAGCAATCAGCTGCCAAATAAAAAGCGAGTACAGGTATTCTTTAATTTACATACATTTATGATAAAAAGAAAATGATCAAAAATTTTAAATAATATTTTATTACAAAATTATTAATATTAAGAAAACTAAAAGTTTTAAGGTCTGGCGGTACTAAAAACAATTAAATGTTCAAACACTTGTTGCAAGTATTTAGAATAACACAGAAAAAAACCATTCAGATCAATAAGAATTAGTATTATTATTTGTGATGATACAAATACTAGTGTAAGCTTAAGTATAGGTAGGGGTTAAATATCAATTAGTATTAAAAAAAATAATATGATTAAGCATTACTCGAACCATTGAAACAAAAAAAACTTTTTAAGAATTTAAATTAAATATATTGACTAAAAATAGATATGTTTATTATTTCTAATCAAAAAATATCTTTGTTGTATGAGATATATAAAGATAAGATAAGAAGGCGAGTGTTTCGCGGAACGCCCCTTAAGTTTTGATCAGCCTAGCAAAAGCGCGCGAGAAAGCGCCAAAGCGCCTACTAAAAAAAAGCTCTCCATCTCACTTGTGTCTGAGCCGTAGGCAACGGAAATTTACAAAAGGGATTTTTTGCAAATTAGATTTCGCAATTATATTGCATTGACAGTCGGAGCAACGTACCTCAGGTGTCTACGTCGACGTCCTTGTGCGCCGAGAGAAAGAGCAAAGCGTTGCGTTGTGCGTCCCTGTTGACGTTGGCGTCTTTTTTATTTTGTGCGTGGGGTGAGGGGGGCAGCTGGTAACTCTGGTTAGTTGCCTGACGTAAAGGTCGCACTGGGCTTCCAATGCACCCCACATACATACACATATGCAATGTACCTACGTACATACAGTGACTCTCAGCTTATTTGACCCACTAGATTTTCAACTGTTTTTTTTTTATTGTTTAATTTAGATATAATTTAATTAACAAATATAATGAAAATACTTTGCTTAAGTTAAAGCACTCATAAACAAATCTGCGTTTACATTTTATTTATAACTCCTTTCCATTTAAAGATAAATTTATTTAAAATTTGTAATACATATCTTAAAGTTGTGGGTCAAATAAGCTGAGAGCCACTGTATTTGTAAGCAATATTTAGGCATAACTGACTGAATGATAAATGAACTTGATCAAAGTTTATGCATTTTGCCTAAGACATGGAAAGGTAACGGCATCCCTTTAAAAATAAACAAAGCTAAGCATTCGTGACGTTTTTGCGCCGTTTCTGCGGAAACAGAAAAAGCAGCAAACAAACAAGTGTGTTTATGTTTACGCTTGTCACTGTGGCCCGTAATCTATTGTAGCTTTGTAGCCTTCCTATGGCTTCGTGCTTACCTGTGATATAGAGTTCAACTTTGACATTTACAAAAGGCAAACGCACATGGCGCATGCTCTTCCACTCCTGGAGTACGTGCGCACACATAAACATATGCATATACACATATGTATGTTTGTAAATATATGTATAAATACATACAACGGCCAAAACAACAGCTGTGCTTCTGATGACGCCAAATACATAGCGCGCAACATTTCAAAATGTCGATATTCAATATGTCTTTAGAAGTATTTATCGATAGCTTTAAAAACTTTTATGAAATAGGTTGGCCAACACGATTGCAGCATTTGATACATTTGTTGTATATTATCGATGATTGTATCAATAAGTGCGATATAGCTGCAAATTAAAAGTCGACATCACTAAAAACATATTTCAACTGCAGTGTTGCCATTTTACCACTTTTATTGCTAGATTTAGCATTTTTTTTTTTTGCTAAAGCTAGAAGAATTGTTGAACTGGTATTAGCTAGAATTCTATCATTTTTAATATATGATTTACCTACTGCCATTTTTTCTTTTTATTGCTAGATTTTGAAATTTCATAATTACACTATCTGGAAAATTGAATGAAATGCTATATTAACACATTTTGTCAAATGAACGAACTATTTCTACAGCCTTTATTTTTTTTTTAGCTATTTTAAGAAAATTTTTCTTTTTAATCTAGCAATTAAAGCCCACAATATTCTGGTAGCACTGGTTAACAGCTTTCCACATCCAAGATTTACTAGCTTTATTAAGATGGATACACTCAACTTCTACTAGATAAAATGTATAAATTATACACAATCATTATTTTAAACACATAATCTCGATATTTATTATTATAACTAGGGATTGGACAAAAGAAACATGAAAAATTAAAAAAGTTTAAGTGGTCAAAAGTAAAAATTTCAAAGTTTTGTTTTTCACATTTATTTTTCTTAAAATTTAAAAAAGAGGTTCCAAGAAATCTGGTCAGGTATTAAGATAAATTAGTTAGATTTTCTAATTAAAATTCTCAAAATATAATTCAATATAAATATATAGTTTATTTACTTACGGAGTGTATCATAATTCTAAAACGGTAATTCCAGAAAAGAGCATGTAACGGTACAAGATATAAATTTGAACTTAGTACACTTTATAGAACAGGTCATAAGGGATATAGTATATCTACATTATGAACTTAAAAATCGTATTTTTTTTACAATCTTGGCAAACTAAATAGACTCTTTCTCTCTTTTAAAAAATGCAGGATCAAAATATAATAAAAATGTAGCTTACAAAATTTGATTCTTTATTTTTTTTTTTTTTGAATTTTATATAAATTATTTTCTTTAATGCATATCTGTTGGGATTGTTGTTGTTGATTTAGTTACGCTGGTGTGAGCCGTGATAGTGGTTCTGTTTCTGGGCGGAGGCGCGCTTGCCAAAGGGACTCTTCTCGTTGACCTCGAGAATGTAGTCACCCTGGAGATCGTAATCGGCATTAATGCCCATGTAGGCACGCATGCCAAAGCCGTTCTTCTCCTTGTACTGCTTCAGCGAGTTGGCGACAACGGCGGGGAAGTTGCGTTCACCACCTGGACGCACAGTCTCGGCAAAGTAGCGAGTAGCACGGTTAGCTGCCTCAATCACATTCTCGGCACCGGGAACGGCCTGGTTGACACCGTTGGGATAAAAATCAACATCACCGCAACGCATTGGGGTGCCCATGGCCAAGCTGGAGGTGTGGATCACATCAACAAAGTCGGCATTGCCGCGGGACAGACCGACAAGCTGTTCGCGAGGCTTGGAAATCATCTTGGCGGGGTCCAGACCGGTGATGCGACGCAGCTTGTTACCGGTGTGAAGGGTGAACTCCTGACCAGCGGCACCAGCAACATGAGCAGCAATACCCTGTCCAACCAAGTGAATAATCTCACGGGGCACATCCTTCTTGGTGAGATCAACCAGAGTGTGACCGATCATGGAACCAGTACCGGCAACATCGAGCAGAGCAAAACGCTTGAAGCTGGTGAACGTGGAGCCCAAATCAATAATCTGCAAAGAAAGGAGAATATTAAATCGAGAAGTCCATAAATTAATTCCTTTAAAAAATTAATGATTATTGCAATGCAAATTTAGATTTGTTCAGAATTGTCTAAGAAACTCGAAATTTAGTTCCCTTTTTTTCTTTAAATTAGGATATTAAAAAAACATCCATGCTTTGAAAACAACCAAAGGTATGTTTGAAATCAGCCAAATTAACTTACGATCAAATTTCCGGCGGTGGTCTTAGCCGATTTCCATTCTTCGCTAGTTTCCTCGCTGGAGGTGGAGACGTAATCCTTGTTCATCTGCTGACGAGAGTTGTGAGAGTTCTTCTGTTGGTTCTGGACATTGTAACGCTGCTTATAAGCTTGCTCCAGCTTGCGCAAGGCCTTCTGGGTGGCGGGTGAGTTCTGGGGCAGACCGGTCAACACAATGGTAACCTCATCCTCACCAAAACCGGGCAGAGCAGTAACCTTGTCAACATAGTTGTTCAACTTAGCCTCCATACGATCGCCATTGGACTTGATAATCCAGACTGGAATGTTGCTGGCACTGGGCACAAAGTTGGGCGACAGATCATGCTTAATGCTGGCGATGTGATCTGAAAAAAACAGCATACAAAAAATAATAAATATAATTTAAAAATAATTAATTTCAAAAATAAAACATAAAGCAATCATATTAAAAATTAGAAACAGGAACAGACAGAAAATTTAAAAAAAAATATATATATATGAAATTCATTTAAAAATTACAACAAATATAGTTGGAGTAATAATAATTAAAATAAGAAATAAGACTCAGTTATAAATTCAGTATTATTAAAAAAAAAGTACAAATATAAGTTTAAATTTGGTATGATTCTTTTTCTAATCTATAAGGGCTCAAATCAGAATAATTCAAATATATGGAACCACTTACAGAGTTTCTCCATCAATTTGGCGCCCTTGTCCAAAGGCATGCTCTCCAGACGCTCAAATGTGATGTCGTTCAAGGACGGCACATTCTCCAGCTCGGTGGTGCTCAGCCAGTTGGTTGGCTTCAGTTCGTCCTTGGTGGCACAAGCGGCTGCCACCAGGCAAGCCAGCAGGCAAAGTCTCAGGCTCATATTGCAGGGATTTCAGGGAAAATACACAGCTATTGATGAATGGTGTCCAAACGATGATCGACGTTTGATATTTTCTGCCCATCAACATTCGCTTTTTATAGCCGGCAGAGGAAGTCATCGCCGGTGTCAAGTTGTTGAGCTGCCGTTTTCACAATATATTTTTTTTTTGCTGATCTCGGCAAGCGCGTGTTGCAAATCGAAAAATCAAAGAATATTTAAAAAAGAAAAAAATCAGTTTTAGTTGCGCTCTTATCGCACTGCCCTTGAAACCCATATTCAGGTTTTTGAACTCGACAATCGCTTGTCATCTAATCTGATTACAAATTGCATCCTCAGTTCAATGCAACAATGTTGCCGAATTTGATACAATTTTCTTTATATACATATTTTTGAAAACTTTCCTAAATTGAAAGTGAAACGAGTTTCCCTTTTATCAGAACATAAATAATGATACATATATCAACCCAAAAGTCCTTAATTAACAAAAACCAAAACGCTTTGTTATCGTATGATAAATGTATATATATATACGTGTATAAATATGTTTACTTAAATATTAAACCTTTTGCTTGATTTGCCCGTTTCAGCAAAAATAAATCAATAAACTGTCCATGTCTGCTCTTAATATGTATGTAAAATATTCTGCTGTGTAATAATAATATACAAAAGTACAGACAATTTAATTTAATTGCATAATAAGTAAGCTGATTGAATTAAATTTACATGCAATATTACCAATAATTCGAAATATATGCAATATTGATTAAGATTGTTTCATTAAATTGTGAAGAAAGCCAAAAAGTAATTAAAATTTTAAACAAATACTTGCTGAATATTATAAAGCTACCTAATACACACAATTCATTATTAATAAATTAAATAAATACATCTTTCATCTAAGTTTTGGCAATATTAAATAGTATAGCTTTTAAAAAATTCTGTAGGAAATTAAGAACTTAAGAAATCCTTTTTGAATATTATGCTCTAAAAAATGCAATTAATTAAATATTTAATTGTTTGTATATAAAGCTATATACTTGCAGCTATTCTATAAACATTAAATTGGGCCGTTGATGTACATAGATATATGTTTTGCATATCTACTTTTCTTAAAAACATAATATTGTTTTTATTCACCTTGATCATTGATTATAGAAATGAGATACTTTTAATGTTATATAAATTTATTCGTTTATAGTTTATGGTTATAAATAGTCTACAAAACACGTTTACTGATGTTTGTGTACCCAATGCCCACACAGGTCATTAAAACCTTTTGCGCTCCACGTACATCATCCTCTTCGTCCTCGTCGATCTCCGGATTTTCCAGTTTGAATGTAATGGAGAAAAAGTCGCGAAGATGCTGCAAAAAATATACGGTATATGTTGATAGCGCACCTGAAATAGATAAAGACAAAAGGTTAAAAAAGAAGAAGAATTATATATATATTGGTACCTTATAAGAATTTAAAATATATTTTTATAAGAATTACAAAAATAAAGAAAAGCAAACTAAGAAATTGTTGTGAATCGAAAATAAGGAAATTCAACATTGAAAAACATTCAAAGTACACAATTGAAGAAGTCTTATTCATTAATATTACAAATGACACAATACTTATAGGCAGACACTCCTTAATTCTAGATAAATGGTACAATAAAATGTAGTTTTTTTTTTTTTTGCTGATTTGCGCTATTTTTAATTTAATATTATTGATGTTGACTTTTCCTAACTTTTGTCTTTTAATTTATTTATCCTAATTGCAATTTATTAAATACATTATTCCTAAATTTATATATTTCCACATTACATGCTCCTTAGTTATGTTTTCTAATTATGTTGGATTGTGGCATATAATTAACGCACCTGTTAGAAATTTGGAAACATGCTTTTGTCCGAGTGCCATGTAAAGAGCAGCCAGCCATTGATAGGCGGAATCACAGCAGCCACCACGGTAGATTTCATCCAGCAGACGCATGGCCGCTTCCCGGCCCAAATCTTCGGGTATGGAAGGTGTGTCCTGTTTGACAAGAAATAAGGCATTAACAAGGTGTATAAGATTAACTAGAAACAGCTACATACAGACTCCTCCCTGGTGTTGGAGATGCAATCGGCAGCAAAGCAAACACCGTCTGTAGTTTCAGCTAGCAGACAGATACCAAATCCGGGTGAATTGCCCGACATTTTGCCGCGATTCTGATCCGTATAGATGTACACATCGGGCAGAAACTTGAGCATGCAGCCCTTGGCCGACTCCACCGTACGATTAGCCATTGCCGGGGACACCTTGCAGGCATAGACGGTGCCACGTATACGCTTCACCATGCCCTGCTGCTGAAACTGTATGGCACGCAGGCTCTTGCGTACGGGACACGTGAAGACAACCTCGCCACCGCCCAGTGGTGCAACACCGCGGCGTACAACACGCAACTCCAATCCCTCATCGATCAGGAGGAAACGCTTGAGCAGGGACAGAGCACCACCCTTGACATGATCCACCGATGGCGAGTCTTTGCTGTTTGTGACGCCCCGCAGGTGGCACTTCAACGGCATCTTGCAGAACGGTCCCAGCGCAATCAGTGCATCCAAATAGTATCCAATGCCGCGTTGCACACAGCAATCGTGCTCCACATGGCCACCATGCAGCAGACCGGGACTGAACATGACACTGGTGCCCGCGGGATTCAGTTCAATTTTGGTGCCATTCGTCAGTTTATCAAACAATCGTATCAGACTGATCTCATATTCCCTCAATCCGGGCGCCATTTCATCTTCGGATCGTATTTGTGTGATTTTTACTGGCTTTCCACTAAGGCAGGACAACACAAGGCGCTGTTTCAGAAAGTTGCTGCCCCGGTAAATAAGGCAATTGCCTTCTTGTGCAACAGGAGGCATTCTTACTATATATATATTCAGAAAAAACAAAAACTCCGCGTTTGCACGTGCGTCCAAATTGTAAACAATAGTTTAAGGTTGTAAGCGGGGTGGCAGCCTTTGGTCAAAGAAACGGTGGGGCAGCCTTGGTTCATTCCCATATATTGATCACTTGTGGACTTGATTTTAGCTATATTATGTGTATATCGAACATATTCACAATCGATATCTTACTGCAGCTCTCTTATTATCGATGTATCAATACTTTACTGGAATACTGAATTAATTACTGCGGTCACAGTGTAAATTTCAAAACTCAATAACTTTGCATTAAAATAACAATTTAATGAAAATCTCAGATTCGAAATTACATAAACTTAAGGTAAACATTTTAATGAAGGTTGGAAGTTCGTCACCCCTCGGGGAGAGAAAATACAAATTAAAATTCCAATAAAAATTCTGCAACAAATTTAAAAATTCTAGCTGTTTTTGCCCATTTTGACAATGTTCCCAAAAAGGATCACATTGCCAGATTGATAAATTCTGCAGGGTGGCAACCTTTGGACCGGGTGGCAGTCTCCCTCACCAGTGCTGGCAAGTTTTGTGGGAAACAATAACTGTTACTGGCTGGATAGCATCTAAATTTGCTATCTTGGGCACTTTTGCACAGCTTTACCAAAAATGTAAATAGCTAACTTAGCTAAAGATGTATTTTAAGTAGCCAGATTTCCAGCTAATAGCAATTTTGAAATTTTTCTAACAAACGAACTCTGAAAATAGCCAGAACTAGCTAATAAAAAATAGCTAAGTTGGCAACAGTGCCAACGTCGGCATATTCAAGTTTAAATTTTTGGCCACACTGCCCAACAGATGTTACTCTCAGTGGATTTTTCATCGTGTTCGCTTCGTTACGGATATTGAAGGCTTATTTTCCAAACACCATTTTATCTTTATATACGCAATTTGGCTGCAATTTTAACAAAAGTAAATATATAATTCTGTAAAAAATTAAAAATATAATAAATTAAATCAAATTGCCAAAAAAGCTCCAATTGGAACGCGAGCTGCAGCGCGCAAAAGCCGAGCCCTATCATACATACTTATGTATGCATGTATAAGTGCACTGCAGTTTCCAATTGTTTGATTGTGTGGGTGTTTGACAGGCATTTTTTTGCTATAAATTCCGCAACGGTGATTTATATAAAATTTTTTTAATGTTGTAATATTTATATATTTGTAAAAAGTGATCGTTTAAAATACCAAAAAAAAAAAAACAAATACTTTGAGAACTGATTTAACGATTCCAATTTCCAATTGCATTTTGTGTGCATTCACATCTATTGCCAACAATCCCACGCGTAGCAGAGAACACAAAATCTCACTCACACACACACGCACACAGAAGCATAATACATACGAATCCCAACGCCAAAAGCAAGTTGCCAAACAAAAAACAGAAAGAAAAACCGAAAAAAAAACAACAAACAGGCTCCAGCAATTGCAGCGCGCCAACATCGCCGTCGCTGCATTTAGCCCAGCGTTGACGTTGTTGTTGTTAGTAGGCCGCAGACGGATAAGAGCACAAAAGGCAATCAAAAAGTACACACGCTGAGGTAAGTGCGGAGAGAAAAAAAGACGTATGTACATACTTTTGACTGTGTCTTTATGTACTTCAATATTAAAAATAAACAACAATAACAATAATTATATGAAAAAATAAATAAAAACCCGGCATTTGCCGGCAAAGCTAAACACAAAGCAGAAAACGCAAGAATATAGATATGTAAGCGTATAAGTATGTATATGTATCAGCAACAGTACGCTACAAAATGTTGGGCTGATAAGTGTGTTTGACCAATGCGATTGGACACCAGTGTGTCAATTTCCAAATGCAGCCAAAGGCGCAGTATCCAACCAGATTTTTAATTTAAAGGGCTCACCAGATTTTTGAATATGTTGTGTGCGGCGTACGTGATAAATTCGGCCGACTGGCACGCACACAGCCAAACAGCTGAACATTGCGTGTGTGTGGGGTAGGGGGAGAGCGACCGGAGCACAACAACAAACATGCGCGCCAACTTGTTTTGCTTCTTCCTCTTTTATGCTCGTTTTTTTTTCTTCTTTTATTATTCCGGCAATCTTCCAGCTCATTCTATTTCCAAGCAGCGTTGCCCCACTGCTGCTGATTTTGTTTTTGTTTTCGTGCTTCTCATAATATTCCAGTGTTTGCCGACATGTTGTGATCGGTATTGTCGGTATTTCGCCTCATCAATTGAGTTTTTGCTGTCGCTGCTGAAGTTACAGTGTCACTGGTAATATTAAAGCACGTGCTCCAAAATAATAATAAATAAATAAATCAACTTTACGTTTGTAGTTGTCTTTCAAAATTAAGCTTTAAATGTGCACATTTAAATCTAGTGAACGGTTTACTAATAATTTTAACCGCACTGTGTGTTTCCATGCAGCATACATGTATTTTGTTGCGCCTGCTGCTTCTGCTGCTGCTGCTTTTGCTGCAACAATTTGCGTCGCGCTGTCTGCACACATTTTTTGCGACGCAATTTCGGCAACGCGTCAGTCGCTTTACGATTTATGCTTTGTGCGTATGTTCGTATGCTCTGCAGACCATTTTCAAAGCAATGAAAAGCACGCATCAAAACAAAACAACAGCAATGTATACGAACATAAATGTATAAGTGTGTGGGTATATACATATGTATGTACATGTGTGTGTATAAACATAGCCAAAAACTTTTATTATTTAGCACTCCTGTCTTTGCAACGATGCGAAGAGGGGTACACAACAAGTGCGAAACTGAAGAAGAAGTACAAACAGCAATAACAACAACAACAAAGTAATGCGGCAATAATAACATAGAAAGTTTGTAAGGGGAACAATTTTCAAGGTTAAACCGGGCAAAACAAACATAAAACCGGTATAGCATACATATTTACATACATACATATGTATAGCTTTGTGTTTGTATGTATGTACATACATAAGCTGAAAGGGAAAGGAATAACAGGCGACAATCGCAACGCAATTAATATTTATATGTGTAT